>NW_005871048.1:32924983-32972889 GCF_000147115.1 Myotis lucifugus | reverse complement strand
TTAATGGGAAATGCAGGTCAAAGGGAAGTGGCTTCTGAGAGAAGGGGCCAGAATAGGGAGGCAATAACATTGATGGATAACTGTTTGGGGCCAGGTGCTTTTACTAGATCTTTGATCTACAATAACCTTGAGATTTTGATATCATTATGCCCCCATTTTACAGTTAAGGAAATAGAGGTTCAAAGAGGACAAGACACACAGAAAAGGGAGGAATGTGAATCTGGTATCAACACAAGTTTGTACATCTGCCCTGGATGTGGGCTTCTCAATGTCTGCTGCACACAGAGAATCATCTAGAGCAGTGGTTCTCAACCTTGGCTGCACATTAGAATCACCTGGGAATCTTTTTAAAATCCTGATTTCTGGGCCTCATCCTCCAGAAATTCTGTTTCTTTGTTACTAATGTTGTGGCCCCATTAAAAACAAAGAAACAATTTCCGGAATGGAGGCCCAGAAATCAGGATTTTAAAAAGATTCCCAGGTGATTCTAATGTGCAGCCAAGGTTGAGAACCACTGGGCTAGAGGAAGTGGAGCCACTGCAAGTGCAGGAAATCTTGAAGGATTCCTTGGTTAAGCTTCTAGTTAAAATCCCCAAACAAAGAATTCTCACTATCTTGTTCTTGCTTCCCTGCACTTGCTTGTTCTGTGACCTGCACTAGACCACCATGTGTCCTAGAAGCCACCATGCAAACTCTACATTCAATGGACTACAGTGGGGAACACAAGCTAAGCTAGACATGCTGGACTGGAATGGACTTTACTATGGAGCAAAGCCTTTGGGCAGTAGCTTTGATTCCCCCCCTGCTGAAGACAAAATGGGACTTTTCCATGGCTGAACGGAGGGAGATGGAACCTTGGAAGGGGATTCCCTTAATATTCCATCATCAATAAAGCTTCCCATAATACATCCTCCTCCTGTGGGGCCCTCAAGAATTCCACCTCCACCAGTAACAGGTGGGGACATGGAGGACGCCCCCACCATTAACAACCTGACTGGAATTGAACCCACAACCTTTTGGTGTAAGGGACAAGGCTTCAACCAACTGAGCCACTCCACCAGGGCTAGACTATTACTTAACTTTTACTTTTCAAATTGCTTTTATACACATGATAGATTATTTCATTTGCTCTTTGTGTTAGCCCTAAGAAATAAATGGGAGAATTCTGGTTTTCCGAATGGGCCAACATCGGAAGATGATGGGGACATTTTGGTTCTCTCTGCTCCCTTAGAAGTAAGAAGAAGAATACACAAAAGACCAAAACCAGCCATAGAAAAACTTCTCCCCACATACCCCTCTTGTCCAACTATTTCTTAAACAAGTAGAAAAATAACATTTTTCATGTTTTCAAAGAAACATAATTTCATCATACTAAAAATTTTGAATAGCAAAATTTAAATTATTTAAAATTTATAAGGAAGAAAATAGAATATATAATTTTGCTGACCAGATGTTAACCATTAGGAATAAGACTATGTCTGAGGTAAAAACATGCTTAGCTAATAATCATCTTGCTATGGGAATAGGAGGAAAGGATGTTGGGAGACAGTTAAAAGTCTTGGCTATAACACTCAATATATATTTGTTGAAGGAGTAAAAATGTAAAATTTATTAATCACTAGCTGTGACTAAACACCTATAATATAATCTTCACAACAATCCTAAGAAGCCACTCTCTTTTTTTTGCCACTTTATATCTAAAGAAGTTATATCTTACAGCAGTGATTTTTCAAGCATTTTCATCTCATGGCAGACATAAACTACTTAGTAAAATTCTGCAGCACACCAAAAAAATATTTTTTCCCGGTCTGAAAAAAAATAGTATAAATTTGATTTACAAAAATTAATAATAGTAATTACCTACACTTTTTGCTCTCAAGTGACTTTTAAAAAAATAATCAGGTGCCTGTACTTGTATATAAGGTTTTCTGGTACCAATAATTAACCAATCAGACACAAACTTATTATGCCACATGACCAATAATATGCAATTCTATTATATGACCTATGTATTTATGGGTCAAGAAAGGGCATTCACACTGGATGGCTATTGTTGTGTTGGCCGTTGTCATTATTTTATTTGACAATCTCAGGGAAAAGAGGTCAGTGTCCCTGAGTAACCGTCGGGCATTGCACGTTTTAAAAATTCTTGTGGCACAGCAGTGTGTCTCCTGCAGCACACCGGCTGACAATCGCTGTCTTAGGGTGGTTCAGTACTGCCATTCAAAGAGACAGTGGCCAGTTGAACCCAGAACTACTGATCTTAATCACCATATTGCTTCACTGCAGAATATAACAGCTTATGCAAATGTGTTTTACTTGTATTAAATGTATAGGTAATGTGGCTTATTTATTTTCATGCTATTCACTTAATAAATATTGAGGAAATAAAGAATGTTCTACATCCTCTGGGGATACCAAAAGAATTATGAAGCATATCTGTTCATATTTATTACCTGTTTAGTCTTTGTGGTTGGTGAGAATACAAAGTAAGCCAAGAGACAGTAGCCCTACCGTATACAGCTTTCCTAATAAAATAATCTCCTATATAGTCCTTAATGATAACCCATGAGATAAGACACACAAGAAAATAAAAAGCAGCTATAAAAGTATGGGGTGAAGTTAGGAAAGGTTTCCTTGAGAATGTGGCTTCTAGAAGAGCAATTGGCACATTGAAATGCTCAATATATATATTTAAAAGGGTTAATGAATATATTAACTTGGATACAGTTGGATGTCATTTTGAAAGATGCTTTTTGGTTGTTTGTTTGTTTCTAAGCCTGAAGAAGCAGAAGGGAGCAGAAGGTCCAACTAGAACTCATAGCATAAATGCTGTGCTCTTCCCACAGCACATGGTTATGGGCTCAAAGTTCATTGAATTAAATCAAACAGCTTTCCCCCCCACTCACATGTTCACACAATAAAGTAGAAGTGTTCCACATAAAATCATTTAAAATGTTTTCTTTACTTAAACAAGCTTGACGTGGGCACAGAAAACATGTCTATTGCCCAAGTAGCTCTCTGCAAATAGTAACCGCTCAATAAATACTAGTTCATCTATGGCAGATTTGAAACTAAGAAAAACATTCTAAAAAATATTAGATAATGTACTCTTCTTTCAATGTTTATGTACACTTTCCATCTCTTGGTTAATGCGCCTAAGAAAAGAAGAGCTAAGATTCACTGGCAATATTAAAATGTCTTATTTGCTTTTTGTTTTTCAAGATAATCATATTTAAGTTTAAGAGCTTCCTAAAAGCTATCTTTATGTAAAAATACTGGTTTAGGTTGAATTCTTGCTAGGAAAACTGAGATATAAAGAAAAATCACATATACTTCTGAAATTCAGCACTCTATCTTTTAACAGCACTGATGATGGTAACAAACAAAGGAGACATCAGTTTACGATAATATTTTTAAATCTGAAAAAATAAAAATATAGCCTATGTATCATGAACTCAGAGAAGAAATACTTCAAAGCTATTGCAGCTTTAAATATATAATAGAAGACAAAATGTGAAAGCCCATTTGTGGGGGGGGGGGAAGGAAACCTTTATCATTTATTTCAAGAACCAAAATCATAACAAAATAAACCAATCTATACTAAGTATACCAATCTTAGGCTGAAACAGCTACTATTTTAATTAAATATATCTATTTTGGAGAAAATTGCAGTGGTTGCAGCAATAACAGCATTAAACACAAATATGTGGAGCCCTGGCTGGGTAGCTCAGTTACTTAGAGTGTCATTCTGATACACCAAGGTTTCAGGATTGATCCCTGGCCAGGGCACATAAAAGAATCAACCAATGAATGCATAAATCACTGGAACTACAAATGGATTCCTCCCTCCCTCCCTGCCTCCCTCCCTCCCTCCCTCCCTCCCTCCCATCCCCTCCTCACTTCCTCTTTCTCTGAAATAAAACAACAACAAAACAAATAGGTGGAGAAAATGTAACCAATGTATGCTACAAAAATAAAATGTCCTGATAGAGGTGTTAATGTAGAGAGGACTTGTTCAGAAGTTCAAAGTTCAATTCTTTTTTTCCTAAGGGTCCTGCACAATGGTGTTTCTAGGTAAGCTATTGCCTTAAAAACTATTTTGATGGAAATGAAAATAGAAATGGAAATAAAAGAAACACAGCCTAGCTGGAATGGCTCAGTGATTGACCATCTACCTATGAACCAGGAGGTCACGGTTTGATTCCTGGTCAGGGCATATGCCCAGGTTGTGGGCTTGATCCCCAGTGTGGGGCATGCAGGAGGCAGCCGATCAATGATTCTCTCTCATCATTGATGTTTCTCTCTCCCTCTCCCTCTCCCTTCTTCTCTGAAATCAATGAAAAAAATATATTTTTTTTAAAAAGAAATGTTGACCACTATGAGAAGATTCTCTATTTAGCAGTTCCCATCTGTCACCTAAATACAGTGGGGCCTTGACTTACGAGTGTCCCGACTAATGAGTTTTTCGAGATACGAGCCGTCTCTCGGCCGATTTTTTGCTTTGAGTTGCGAGCTAAAATTCGGGTTACGAGCCAGCTTCAGATACCGCACTGCTAGTTGGCACAGCGAACGTCACAGTGAACGCCACAACATCAGCCCAGCATCACGTGTCTCACTTGTTCACTTTAATGATTTGACATATGAGTAATTTGAGTTATGAGCTCCATCACGGACCGACTTAAACTCGTAAGTCAAGGCCCCAAGGCCCCACTGTATCTATTTCAACTCTAAGTCGACACCATTCCACTCAGTGTGGCCATGTGACTCACAAATGGCCAATGGCATGCTGTAAGTGTCCCATGGTGGGAATATCCACCTAATTCACTTCCACTCTCTATGCAGAATAGCAAACTCACTCTTCCAATTTTCTGCTGGACACTGTTATTAGGATTTCCTCCAAGTAAATCAAACATTAAAACCCAAAATAAATGCATCATTTTCCAGGCAACTCCTTTCCCTGGTTTATATATTTCTATTAATGGTACCAAAACCATGCTCAAGCTCAAAACCATGAAATTTAATTTTTCTTTGCCTTTCTCCCCCCTGCTAACACACAATTCAATCAGTTGTCAATGCTTCACCCTCAAGCACTCTTGCAATTTTATTTTCTATTTTGATTTCAACAGCTGCCGTTCTATTTCAGGTCCTCCTCCGGGCAGTTAGTAATAAACGCCTCCTAACTGGTGTGCCTGCTCCTTGACTCACTTCTGCATTCAGCTCAATACTCATCCAATAACATTTTACTAAATGCCTCGTAAGCACTGGGCATTCTGTTGGCTATTCACAATACATACCACTGGCATGTCATCTTCTTAAACTCTAGTTCTGACAGTGTCCATACCCTCCTGAAAACCCTTCAATATCCATGAAGGGCCACTTTTTTCTAGCATTGATGTATTCAATATTCTAGTATCTCCTTATACTCATAGACTTTTACCCTCCTATTCCTGTTCCATATGCCCAACTTTTCAGTAGAATAACACCAGTCCCTGAGGTACCTGGAGCTCCCTCCATTTCCTTGTGTCTTTCTTTATCTTAGTTCCTCTGTCAGGAAAAACGTCCTCAATGTCATCTCAAAAATGGTGCATATGCTAAATTCACCTTTAATAATTAAAATGTAAAATGGCTTTTTTATGTTTTTATTATGTTAAAATTGAATAGAAAATAAGATTCCTAAGACCTGGCTGAGGATCTAACAATAAACCATATTTAAAGCCTGGTCTCATAAGGTGGTGGGTATTTTGACAATCCTTTTACTCTTTAATTAAGAGAATTATTTAAGGCCTCATGTTATAGACAAAAATCCTTTGGTAACAATTAAGCATTACTACATCTAGTTCATGGGGGAAGTGAGATCCCACGCTCATGCAGACGCTCATACAGGCAGGTTAATAATAAAATGTCACCAAAGCAGCTGAAGTAGATAGGTCTTGGACTTGTGAACACTTGATGTCTTCCATTGGTTTGAAATGTTTCACACTGATGTTTCGTTTTGAAGAGTGAAATATACTTCTGCAACATCTTAATTTACTTAGTTAAGTTGCTTCTTATAATTAGAAGGGCTCAGGCATGATTAAGTATGTCTATCTCGCTAGACTGAGATCTCCACCAGGGTAGTGATTACTACTCTTTCTCACACCACCAATATCGAAATCCACCTGGGGTACTGCTCATTCTGCAGTCCCCTGGGTCCCAACTCTGACCTACTAATTCAGAAACTGAGAATGGGGACCACGTTTATAAAGCTCTCCAGGTAATTTTGATGTCATTGAGTTTGAGAACCACTGTCTCAGGCTAGAGGTGAAGTGCTTGCTTATGAGCAAATATACATTTTATGAGATAGAGTAGGCACCTTAAAAGCCTTATGAAAATCGGAGACTTCACCATACCAACTACCACCCCAAATGTATAAGAGAACTTCCAAGAGCTTTCAAAGAAAGGATAGTACAGCTGTTGGGCATCAGCAGATGAGTGGATTAAAAAACTGTGGTACATCTACACAATGGAATACTATGCTGCTATAAAAAAGAAAGAACTCTTTCCTTTTTCAACAGCATGGATGAACCTGGAGAGCATCATGCTAAGTGAAATAAGCCAGCCAGAGAAAGATAAATATCACATGATATCACTCATTTGTGGGATATAATGAACAACATAAACTGATGAATAAAAATAGATCCAGAGCCATAGAAGCATCGAACAGACTGTCAAACCTCAGAGGGAAGGCAGGGGAGGGTGGGAGAGAGGGTAAGAGATCAACCAAAAGACTTGTATGCATGCATATAAGCATGACCAATGGACATAGACAGTAGGGGGATGAGGGCATGTGCTGAGAGGTGGGAGCCGCTGGGGAGAGGTCAATGGGGAAAAAGAGACATATGTCTCCTTTAAGGAATTTAAATTAAAAATAAAAGGATAGTACAGAGGCTACGGATGGTTTAGAGCTGGCCTCTCACACAAGTTGCCTGCATTTGAATCGCAACTGTGCAAATTACTAGTTTATTGTATTTGGACAACTTATCATTCTGTGCCTACATTTCCCCATCTGAATAATTAGAGTTATAACAATACCAATTACATGAAATTATGGAATTAATACACGTGAAGCACTTGAAATAGCACATAGTGATAGCTGTTAAGAGTATCTTAACACTAATATATAATACTATGGATAATGAGATTCACTTGTAACATATGTACTAGTATACGTGAATATAGTAACTTTTACTAACTACCAAAGTAACTGTTACTAGTCAGTTAATTTTAAACAACAATAACAAACGCTCCCAAATGGAAAGGGCTTCAAATTAATTACTGTTTCAAGAAAATAAAGCTTCCAGAATCAGGCCAGGTGGCTTGGTACTTGGTCACATTTTCAACACAAGGAGGTTTTCACTCCGGTATTTGAGCAGAACAAGTTCACTCAGTGTCTACAGTGGAAATAAGAGATTCCTTCAGCCCAATCCAAACAGTAACCCCACTAGTTCCCAGAAGATCAACATGAAGATACAATCAAACCTTTAGCTCAGATTCACTTCCCCCCCTGCTTCCCTGCATTTCTCACCTCTAGGGACTCGGGACATGCGGTCAGTGGACCCTCTGCCGTGCAGGAGGTAACCCCGCAGTCATATGAGGATGAATTGTTGCCCTGGGGCAGTGGCTGGCAGACTAATTCATAAGCAGCATTTCTTTATAGGGCTGGTCTCATAAGCTGGTTTAGCATCTTTGGTTGAAGCTGAATTCACAGTCACAGGAATACTGAGGAGTGCATTTAACAATATAGAAAAAAGTAACTATAAGAAACTCTGAAAAATGATAGGAAATCCGTGTACTATCTCCTTTAGTCCTTCCAGATATTGGAATATACGGTATAGACCAGAGGCTGTTTAGAAGGTCATGTGAAGAGATGTGAAGAGGGAACTATGAATTTAATCAAAATAGATTATGAAAGTAGAGATTCTGAACTCTGAATGTTTAATTTTTTTCCATGACAATGGTGACTTGTTACTTTCAATCAATTCAGATTATTGTCACTTCACTCCACTAGTATTGTAAGTTAAAAAATAACTCTGGTAATTCATGAAAAAAAGCACAAGGCATTTAAAGTCTCAATGTTTGTAAATATAAGAGTTAAATTAAAAATGTTTTTCTCATGGCCAAAATGCATAGCAAATGTGATAAAAAAGTCTTTTATATAAGGTGTTTTACTGAGTTATCTACTAAGAGTTTAATAGACAGTAAAATTATGTTAAAGTTATTCCCTGTAACTCTTTATATTTTATGAATAATTTATAACAAAGATTTCAAACTATGATAGTGTAATTATGATAACAAATTCATAAAAATATGCAGGAAAGTAAAACAAACTTAATTTTTAACATTTCAGGAATACAACATACTGAAGATGATGAATATTTTGGTGTTCGGTACTCAGGGTTTTGTTAGCAAACCTCTGGGCAAACACCTTACAAATATCACCCATGCCCAAATAATGTTGCTTATTAAGTGGTTTTCACTGATTACAGAGGAAAGTATGGGTTGTTCAGATTTGCAGAAAGTGTGAACCTCCTGCTGCCCAGATGTAAGGCATTCTCTGCACTGTGGAGGGATGTACCACCTATGACAGCAGTAGTATGGTGCTTAGATGGCACAACCCAAGTATCAGTCTATAACAGCTGAACACAGTGACTGAGTTTGGACATTTTCAGTACCACTCAGTGCAGTATAAGGACCATGTGAAAATAAACATTACCTCTCCTCCACCTGTTTTGTTCAATATTCTCTCTTCCTCTATTATTCATCTATCCAACACTGTTATTATTTAAATTCAAGGTGCTATGGAAATCCATTTAAATCAGATGTAATTCCTATGCTCAGGTGGGTAAGGCACAAGAAAGAGAAAGGCAAATTGTAACTACCAAGGTATCTTGTTGCTATGATTAAAATAAATAGCTGGCAGAGTGGAGAAAAAGGACACTGTTGTCACTCCCATCTTTGGAGATAAAAAGCAGGACCTCCAGGAATCACGTGATAGAGAAGGGGATAAAAGAGCAAAATTTAAAGAAGGTTGGTAAATGGTCCCCATAGAATCTAGATGAACCTTAAAGTGTATATGCCTAAGCACAGGAGCAGAAAACAGCCAGATGAATTTGAGGATCAGCAAGAAATCCGGGACAATGAGGCCTTAGGTGCTGGAAGTCAGAGAGGAGGCAGCTTAAAGGAAAGAAAAGAGACACCCTGTACAGCTTATTTTAGAGAATAATCACTACATGCTTAATCATATATTCCATGCCTCACAGAATCTGAAGTTAAGCTCACAAACACATCCTTTAAAGCTGCTATGCTAGTAAGAATGTGGTAAATGACCAAATAATTAGAGACTAAATATATTATTTTAGCACAGAGGCAAGAAGTCATCTTTACTTAATGTTAAGTGACTTGTTTTTAAAACAAGAAAGTAACACATTTTTTAAATACACATGCCTATGTATGAAAGCTTATTTCTTTTTTTTTAATATATTTTATTGATTTCTTACAGAGAGGAAAGGAGAGGGATAGAGAGTTAGAAACATCGATGAGAGAGAAACATCGATCAGCTGTCTCCTGCACATCTCCCACTGGGGATGTGTCCACAACCCAGGTACATGCCCTTGACCGGAATCGAACCTGGGACCTTTCAGTCTGCAGGCCGACGCTCCATCCACTGAGCCAAACCGGTTTCGGCAAGCTTATTTCTAATAAAACAGTAGTTTTCCATCTAGGATTACTGTGTTTTTTTAAAGATATAATTAGGAAAGCAATATATTAATGTCCCAATATAATTGGCTTAGAGAGGTATTTAAAAAGGATGGGAGTTTAAAGGGAAATGTAGCTTTTATTTTTCCAGGAAAAAACAGGCTAAAATATTTTCTACTTGAATGAAGAAGCAGTAAAGATGGATTAGAATCTATGCATATACAATACATATACATATGTAATTCGGGCTCTATAACTAGAAACAACCAAAAAATAAAATCTACTTCTTAAGTTTGGTGTTTTTAAAAATTATTTCTGTGTCTCAAGGAACTCCAGGTGTCTATAAGAACCAAAGAACTTTTCATACATATTATACACAGGCTTTTCAATGAAATAAATGTTACTCTATTTTTTGCACCATTTTGAATTCTACTATTCACAAAGTTTTAGGAATTAAACCGCACTATTTATGGAATTTGTACTCCAGGATGTAAATTTGTAACATAATTTGCACTTGCATAATTATTTTTTGAGCCCATGTTTTTACACTATTATTTTGATAAAAATGCAAAAGTCAGATGGTCTTGCTTTGGGATATTTTAAATTTTCTAACAATGAAGAATCAAATAGCCATTTGGGAACATTAACGGTTGAAAATACACATTTTACAATGAATGAATAATGCTTACTTATGAATTGCTACTAAAAGTGGATGCACTTCTGACCAGGCTATAGAACATGGTTCTGCCTCCCTACAGTTTAGAGATTTTCTGGGTCACATATTTCCCACTACCCTTCCTCATTTTTCTTCACTGTTCTTTCCTTTCCTCCCACCTGTGAAGTTATCCCTACCTGCAATTCCAACAACACAGCACCACATAATCAAGTAAAAGTGTTTTTAAATTTTAGTTGTTGATGTTTTAATGTAACTCGAGAGTACAAATCCAGGCTTTATGAGCTGATGAAACACGTTATTGCAGTGCAGTCTAGGGACGACCTGCAGGAGGTCGGTGGGGCAATGCGGAGGTTTCTATTTTCACCCAGTGAGCCATGTGACTCCTGTGCACTTAAAGATTGAGAAACCAGTATCTCTTTTCCCCACAGACGCTGTGGCATATGGAAAAGGAACATATTAAGATCATATTCACATTTTCTAAAAAAGGATAATAAATTATTAAAAGAGAAAGATCAAAACCAATTTTTCTCAGTGATAAAATACTAGTACTGAAACTACTGGTAAATTAACTTTCAAAGGAAAATTATGGCTTTGCCTAGGTACACACATCAAATTGACTCGCAGGTAATAATATAGCTATGTAATACATAGTGTAACGGGGATTTCTCTCCTATCATATTCTATATATTATATTAGTTTTTAGTTTAAAAAAATTCTATTAAAATAGGCTATTTGTGCAAAGAAACAGCAACAGTGGGGTGGGATGGGACTGCAGGATAGAACATCTCCCTGAAGGGATTAAAAATCACGTAGATACTAAAATGTCCACAAAGGGGTCTTGGGGGTGAGGGGTGTCTCTGCCTCATTCCTTTGAGGGCTTGGCAGCAGGAATGCTGAGGGATTTGCCCTAAACTAACACAGGGCCCACCCTGAGCCTGTAAATCTTTCACCCATGGAATATTCCCTTCCTGAGAGAATCAGGTCACAAAAGTTTGTGGTTATATTTACCCTGTTTGCTTTTCTATATCTTTTAAAAATGTATTTTTATTGATTTTCAGAGAGAGGAAGGAGAGGGAGAAAGAGAGAGAGAAACATCCATGTGGGAGAGAAACATCTATCCACTGCTTCCTGCACATCCCCCAGTGAGGATCAAGCCCGCAACCCGGCATGTGCCCTGACTTGAAGTCAAATTGGCAACCTTTCCATGCACAGACGACACCTAACCAACAGAGCCACACCAGCCAGGACTGCTTTTCTATATCTTATATTGAGAGCATTTTGAAGGCAAGTGCTGTCTTTTCTCTCGGGCCTAGTAGAACACAGTGGAGATACTTGTTCAGTACATGTTTGTTGAACGAATGAAAACGGTAACAGGAAATACATTAAAACAAAATTATCTCAGAACATTTTAAACATATAATATTTTAACACATGTAGCTATAAAAAAGAAAAATAACAGAAAATAATTATCTTTCAAAATAAATGAATAGTTATCCTGACTGACTTAAGTCAGGTAGCCAAGTACCCAGAAGGTTTAAATAAGTTTCTGCACTTTTATATGAGCTAACCCAAGACATCCTATCTAACAATAGACAAAGATTGAAATTAACCGTACCTCCGCTATGCTTCCCATTGGCTAATCAGTGAGATATGCAAATTACTGCCAAGAAAGATGGCGGTTAACCGCCAACAAAGATGGCAGTTAATTTGCATATCTAGGCACAATGCTGGGAGGCTAAAGGGGAAGGACGGAAGAAGCCGCCTGCCACTGATGGTGATCAGAAACCCAGGCGGCAGCCAAGAGCCGGGTGGCAGGCCTTTGCCCGCCCCCTGCCAGTGATTGGAGAAGCCAGGCAATTGCATCTCCCGCAGTGACGCAGGCCAGGACCCAGGAGGCACAGCAGCCAGTCTTGCCTTGTGGCCCAGGAACTGCCCATCAGCGGGTTCGAGGCTGCAAGGCAAGACCCGCCCCAGAAGCCCCAGCTACTTTAAAAATAGAACGATCTCCTTTTGAACCAATCTGTTTAGATTCAGGATTAGTAAAACAGTATGGAACTAATGAAATACAGTGATAGGAATTAGGAAGTGTGACACTGATGGTTCTGGGCATGTGAAGGGTGAGGGACAGAAGGGTACACAGGGTTTTCCCTTCAGTTCTGCTGGAGAGATGAGCTCTGAGGGCCGGAGCTGCTCCATGCCCAGAGGAGGTGGGTGTGGTCAGTGGCTCTGTTTCAGAACTTTCTGCCAAGCAGAGACCTTATCTAACCCACAGGAACCTTTTTACTCCAGAAAACAGAAACAGCCAGTTCCCAATGTGCATGGGAAAACCAGTGTCCCCTGCTGTGTACGGCGTCCTGATGGGGTGACGGGGGAGGTGGGCGAGGGGAGCAATGCAGAGTTGTTAGGCAGCTGGAGTGGGAGTGGAAAGGCTATGAAATGTCCACAGTCCTGGTTGTGCCCACGGCCTGGGCTGCTCCTCCAGGCCCTGGCTGAGGGATTAGGGCTGATTCTCTAGGGAACGGAATATTCCATGGGTGAAAGATTTACAGGCTCAGGGTGGGCCGAGTGTTAATTTGAGGCAAATCCCTCAGCATTCCTGCTGCCAAGTCCTCAAAGGAATGAGGCAGAGGCACCCCTCACCCCCAAGACCCCTTTGTGGACATTTTAGCATCTACGTGATTTTTAATCCCTTCAGGGAGACGTTCTATCCTGCAGTCCCATCCCACCCCACTGTTGCTGTTTTTTTGCCAACTGGGTCGAGCATCAAGGGGAAGGGGGGTTAATACTCACTGAAAGACTACTGATCCTACCGGGAAACCAACCTCTTTACTGTACTATTGTAAATATCATACCCTTTATATCCTGTATATTGGCTTCTTTTAAATAAAGTAAAATGTCTTAGAAAAAAAGAAAAAAAAAAGGCAAGGCAGGGCGGGAACCAGAAGACCCAGAAGCCGCCTGATATGGTAGTAACTCTATCAGTAAGCACTCTGAAAGTCAGTGGCATAAATGCACCAATTAAAGGACAGATTATGAGGGTGAATCAAAAACAAAACCCACTTTAAATATAAAGACACATATAAATTAAAAGTAAATAAATTAAGCTGCAGCCTGTTTTGCTCAGTGGATAGAGCATTAGCCCGTGGACTGAAGGGTCCCAGGTTCGATTCCAGTCAAGGGCATGTACCTCAGTTGCTGGCTTGATCCCCAGTCCCTATCAATGCATGTGTAGGAGGCAACCAATCAATGTGTCTCTCCCTTTCCCTTCACTCTCTCTAAAATTCAATGGAAAATATCCTTGGGTGAAGATTAACAAAAACAAAGTAAATGGATTAAGTAACATTAAAGAGATTATAAGAAAAATATATTCCAAATTCTGTTAGTTGTATAATGGCTATGTTTAAATTATTAACACCTAAGAAATTGGGTGAAGGGAACATATAATATGCTGTAGTATTTTATAGTTTTTTTACATGTATGAGATTATTTCAAATTAAAATATTAAAAAATTAAAAATTAATAAAATATTAATTTAAATGTATCTGCATCACATGAAGAATCTCCTAATTGCTTCTAGCATAATTTATTAAATTGTGCTAAAATTTACAAGGGCTCAATTAAAAAATATCTTAATTCTAAATGATATAATAAAAAATATATAATAGTGCAGTTATAAGCACTTATCTGAAAATAAAAATTTAAAGAAGTGAATTTAAAGAAGGGATTAGTCAAAGAAAATATATGCACAACCTATGGACAGACACAGACAACAGTATGGTGATGGCCAGAGAGAAGTGGGGGGCAAGAGCTGGGTAGAGGGGGCTAAGGGGAGGAAATAGGGACATCCTATATAATAATAATAAAAGGCTAATATATGCACATTGACTGAATGGCAGAATGACCAGTTGCTATGATGCGCACTGGCCACCAGGGGGCAGACGTTCAATGCAGGAGCTGCCCGCTGGTGGTCAGTGCACTTCCATATGGGGAGTACCACTCAGCCAGAAGCTGGCTCATGGCTGGCCAGCACAGTGGTGGTGGCAGGAGCTTCTCCCACCTCCGTGGCAGACACTCTGACCGGTAGGTTAGCTTGCTGCTGGGGTCTGGCCAATTGGGACTGAGCGAGATGGGCCGGACATGCCCTGGAGCCCTCCTGTGGTCCCTCCCTGGCTGGCCAACCTACCTCATCTCTCCTCAGCCCCGATCTTGCACTGGTGAGGTCCCTTGGTCTGGCCTGTGCCCTCTTGCAATTTGGGCTGAGGGACCCCCCCCCCCAGCCCCGAATGCATGAATTTCATGCACCGTGCCTCTAGTATTTCCATAATTGTACAAAGTTGCTATTTCTAACATGTCAGTCAGAAAGAGAAATTGATAATCTAATGAACCAGTTTGTGTTTAAGGTGGTGATTTCTTAGTTGAAAAAAAATCATTTCAGGAAATAAAGATTAGAAAAACTTGAAAACAATAAGATATTTCTGTTTAACTTTATTCACTAGATCAGTCCTTTACATCCAGAACCAACTATAAACATTATGGTGCCATCAATGATTGCTTTTTGAGTGTGTTAAAATTAAAATGGTAATTTCAATTTTTATTCATCAAGACAAGGAATAAAACGGAATTGAATACTAATTAGTGCATGTGAGTCATACACCTGAAAAACTAAGGGACTACTATACTCATTTTAAGTGAGTTTAAGCAAAGTGCTCAAATGTTTCATTTGAAGGACTGATTAAAAATTAAATGACAAGAAAATTAATAATGTTCAACACAGAAAATTTGGTACATGATCTGTCTTCCCAGAGCCCCTTAAATATGATTATTTTTAAGGGATAACCTTTTATATTTTCAGAAAATAACTTAGAAAGTAAGTTATTAAATAATATAATTATATAATATATACTCTGAACACAATCACAAATATATATATATAAAAGCCTAAGCAACTGTTAAGACCGGACGACTGGCCAGTAGCTATGATGCACAGGGACCACCAAAGGGCAGATGCTCAATGCAGAAGATGCCCCCTGGTGGTCAGTGCGGTCCCACAGCCAACCTCCTGCGGTCCTCCCCACAGCCCGCCGATCCCGATTGGCTTCGATCACCAGCCAGGCCGAGGGACCCCACCTGTGCACAAATTCATGCACCGGGCCTCTAGTTAATGAATAGCAATGGTGAGCTTTCAATTTTCCTCCCATTATCTGCAAGATATCTTCATTCAATATGAAACCCTTTTTATTTACTTTTACTGTTATTCTTTAAGACCTCATCATCTGCATACTAATAGCAAAATAATTATAATAATAGTAATCATAATAAACTGCCCTTAAAAGTAAAAGAAATATTTAAATATTTTACATAAATTGACCAAGTTATATTTATTTACCTATTATCATGGGCTTAAAAAAATGTTCATTTATACTTTGAAAGGCATAATGATGCATTAGTGTTAAGTAAGCAATGAACTGGAACAAACTAAAATGAAATATAAGAACATCAGAATATCAGAAATTTTAATGCAGGGTTTCTCAGAGAAACCACTGCAAAAGTATGTTATTTATAGTTTATCGAAAACATGGCAGACACTGAAGCTCACAAACATAATCTAAATAGAAAACTTGATACAAACTGATGATACCATCTGTCAATTGTCCTGCAATTTCTGTTCTAAATCTTAATTTCTAAAGTTTTATCATGAACTAAATTCCACTAATGCATTTCATAATAGTCAAATAAAAAAATGGTCTCTGGATTAATTTTTAGTAAGTAGAATGCAAGCACTTTTGGGGGTTGGCGAGGGTCTATTTTAAACTATGATGGGATATTCATTAGTCTGGGATCAAAACTATAAGGATGTGCCATTTCCCTTATCTGGAATTCTCATTGCATATGTGGCTATAGATTAGAAAAATAATGTGTAATGTAAGAAGGAATTTTGCAAATGCATGCAAATATAAATTCATAAAACAACAAAAAATATCAGGTAGCCACATAGAGTCATATGGATGAAATAAATGTATATAGGATATGTAAAAATTCACAAGAAACCTGAACAAAGAAATCATCTGAAGGAGATTATGATCCTATTCCTAAAATAAGTTATTTGGCCATAAATCAATTTTCCTTCCTATCAACTGCATGTAAAGCAAACCCTATACATTGCACCTAATAATTTCATATCAAAGCATCCTGTGTTAAAAATTACCTTGGCACAAAATATGTAGTAAATAGATAAAACAGATCAGCTACCTAAACAAATCATAATTCTGTAATAGCTTCCTATTCCAAAGAAACAAGGACAAACCTTTTAGTATGTAAAAACCCTAAGGCACATTAAACTCCCACACTACATGTAAACACATCCCTCCAGCAGCCTACACACAAAACATGATTTTCTTTGTGATGTTCCCCAGATTCTCACCTGACCTCTCTGAGCATGCTATTCCCTTGGCTTCTAGTCTCTATTGAAAGCCATTTTTCTGAGGCGGACTTCAAAATCTATCTTTCCCAAGAAGCTTTTCATGATAATTAATTACTTCTTTCCCTGACTCCATTGTGTACTGGATTTTCCTTCTATTTAGCACTCATCAATGACTTGTTAGATATTATTAATGTGCTCACCTCCCTCCATCAGAGCAATGATCTTTTCACAGAAAACTGGTTTGAGCACCTTTTGTGTCCTCCTAATATGTAATTTACTGTCTCACTTCAGCTAAGTGGCCAAAAAGCATTTAACTGAATTTAATATAAGGAACTGGAATTGCTACCATCTATTCCATCTTTGGAAAATCACTTACTACCTCAGTTGATCATTGTGTTCTCCTATTTTGAAAAATAGCTGGTTGATGACAATAAATGAAAGTATATATTAAAACACCTTCAGTATTGTAAAAAAAAAACACAAAAAAACCTTTCTTTTATATGTACCTTAAAATAGTGAAATTCATAACCCACAAATTTAACATTTTTAACCCTCTTATCAATGGAATGTAAGGTTTTCACAGTTTGGACATTTAGACTCTTAAGTAAATTATCTTTTCCTCTGTGACCATGAAGAAAAGTCACCCTGGGCTCTCATCGTGTTCTCTCTGAAGTGACTCTGGTCATTCTTTAGCAGTAACCTTATCCCAACCCGTCTGTTACCTGAATCCATGACCATCTGTCGTTTTCTGCTGCTGTCCAGGCATTTATAAGCCCCTTCTTATTAAGGCGAGCATAGTAGGGATACCACTTCTGGAGTCCAAAAAGAGCTCGGTGGGTCGAGGAAGCTGTGATTTGCTGATTTGATATGATTCCACCTTCAATTCCCAATGGGCCCGAGCATTCTGGAAACAAATCAGAAAAAAAGGAGAATGTTATTCAAAATAACCCACATTTGAAATGCAGCGGTGGGATCTGATATGAGATATTTTAAAAATGATTTTGAATTGTACCATGGCGCCACTTAGGCCACACATACTTTACAGATGTTACTGATCACTACATGAAAGAAATATGTCTTGTTCCTCAGGACACTCTCTTCCTCCTTTTTTTGAGTATGGCAACTGAGCAGACATCTCCCTTCCGCGTTATGACTGCATTCTGTACAATTACCCTTCGGCTGGTGATCGTGTCAATAAAAGATGAATGCCCTTAAAAGGCCTATCTCATATTTCATACTCCTAGGGACTGGCATGCATCATAAATCATAAGTTCTCAATAAATATCTGTTGATCTATTATTTCTTTTCTAGCCTTCCTCTAAGTTTGTATCAGAATCATTTTCACACTGACTTAGCGTTTCGTACTACTATGATTTTTTAACTTACATTTTTATAACTAGTGTCAGTTATGATTTCATAAAAAAATAAGCAATGTGTAAATCTGTCAACATTTAAAAACATTAAAATAATAACTTGTGCTATGTTATAAATAATAGAAAATACGTTGACACATTGTTTTTATAAAGTAAACAGGTAAACTCTCTGACATTATACACAACAGTATGTATACCACTCAGTAAATCCAGATATTAAAATACTTATATTTCTAATTTTTATGTCTAAATTCACAACTACATATTGGGATTCTGCACTTATATTTTCACTTTCTTCTCTTATTTTTCTTTAAATTCGTGACTAACAAATTTAGGAGAATTTCCTAATGAAAATTTAAAATAGTAAGATTAAAGCATAAAATACTCAAATGTATGATCTCAGATAACACATTTGTTTAAATTTTAAAAACAGAACTAGCGATAAATCCATCTTAAACTTACATATATTTGTATTACATATATTTGACTTTTATAATTATTTCATAATATTTCACCAGAATATACATTTAATTTAAATTCAGTTTTAGAAATTCATTAAGCAATACTATAAATAATAAAAGGTAACATCTTTTCTTAATCTCATTAACATTTTATACAATATACTCAATTTTGCTAAATTAGATTTGTACAATAAATATAATAACCCTATTATAAAATATACAATTTTTCAGAATTTCTGAAAATATTAAAAGACCACACTGCCATTATTAAATGCCACTCTATAGAAGCCAACTTGGTCAGTAATGGCCACCTAGCATATTTTATATATTTTACTTACTATTAAAGTCCAGCATTTGTCTGTTATTAAATGTAAACATCAGTTTGAGGTTAAAAATATGAAAGAAAGAAATCTTCTGCTGGATTATCATATTTTTAAAATTTACAAAGATGTTTCCCACTGGTAACCATTTTTTCATTAAGCAGAAACATGTCTCTTTTTCCTATCTCATAAGCAGAGAATAAGTAGCTCTAAGCACATCACTAACATTTCTCCCATTGTTTTAAAGCCTTTAAACACTGTTTATTAAAAAAAAAGGACAAAAGTATGTGGATAAGTAACCATCTTAATCAGACTTTATTTGTAAAATGACATTAATACACCAAAAATTGACTCTCTGTGACTAACGATTAATAAATCATTCAATCGATAAGTTAAATTTAGATACTAAGATCTTTTCTCAAACGTGTAATTAGAGTTGTTTAGCACTTCATGAAGGTGTACTATATCATTTTGAAGTCATTAAATCAAGAAGCCATTCATTTTCAGAATTGCAGTATTAGCAGTTACAGATGATCTGATTTTCACTTTCCAAAATAATTAATGTAGAAAACTCAAATGCCTTTGGATTCTTGCTTTAGTTTCCATTTTGTAAGATTTTTACAGACTTCATGAATGTACTGAGACATTCATGGTGACACTTTGATTTTAAACAACTTCAGGAAGCTGACTTTTTAGGAATATTGCCATGAAAGGCATTTCAAGTATCCTTGTCCTTGATTTGTGCAGTGTTTGGGTGGAAAAATGCAGCAGGCAGGAAGGCCATTTACTGCAGGCCGGTCAGTGGAATGGCAGACCTAGGGAGCCAGCGTTGATTAATTAGACTGCATGACAGCCTTAGAAAGAACTCTATACCATTTAGTCGTGTACTTGTAAACACCCTATGCTGAATTGGACACCTTCACCGAATTTGTAACCATTTAAAAAGTGATTAATCCTCAAACCACACTATTTAATGACTACTTTATCAGTACTCTTGACCAACCTCCCTGTATTGGCTGTGAACTGTTGCATTATCATATAAGCCAAAAGCCATAGACTCCAAATCTTTGCCATGTCCTCACTAGTCATTCATTCAAACAAACAATATATATATATATATATATATATATATATATATATATATGGCTTCACAGTTTACAAAGTGTTTCACATAAGCTGTCTTGTTGTTATGTCAAATTTACAAATACCGTATTTCTTTACTCAGTTCTCAATTCCACATGCTTTTTCAAAAGTAAGTACTTACAACTTTCACTTATATCCTGTATGTTGCCAATCAGTAAAACCCAAAAGAAGAAACTTGACTATGGCAGGTGGGGTCGGGGTGGGGGAGTTGGGGGTCTGGAATGAGGCGTGGGTCCATGAGGCATCAGCTTACTTCCTTAAAATTGAGTTAGTGCTCCTCAATTTTCCTCATTTTAAAAACTGAGGTTATGATAACACCTAATTCACCAGTTGTGAGGAAATAAAAGGAAAAAAAAGCACTTTGCCTGTATAACTACACATTGTTAAAAAATAATGAGCTTGGGTCTGTAAAGTCACACGCGTGTTTCTCTTTAGCATTGAGGAGACCCTGGCCATTAGCTCCGATGGAGGAGGTGCTGGGTGTTTACACTGTTACTTCCTTAAATGCTCACAATGTCTTGTACACAGGAAGAGCTCAATAAACATGAGCTGAATACCAGTATTGGGGCCTTTATTTTTCTAAACAGTAAACTAATAAGCAAATCCAAGTCTCATTCTTTACTTCACACTGAAAGTTATCAGGACAGCAGCTTTCCTTCACTAATCATTTGGACACCATCAAATGGATGTCATCATAATAAAAGGTTCAAAATCCAATTTCCTTTTGCCTGTGCTATCCACCTCCCCAATGTCCTATTAAATTCAACAGTTATAGAAACTAATGAAGGAGTTGCAATTCAGAATGCAAATGATCATACACTTAAGATTAAGTGACCTTGAGCAGCAAACAATAAGATGCTTAAAAGAAAGATAATATGGAGCTGTAGATTGCTACCACTATCAAATAAAGGAGGGAAGGGTATGAAATAATGGGGAATTTAATATTACATAAGCATTCTGAAGTTTGAAAAGAGTATCCACATGTAATTCCTCACATATCAAAATAATATTTTAAGGAAAAAAGTTATTATGACTATATAATAAATGAGGAATCTTGTGAGGAGGGAAGTTAAACTTGTAAAAGGTGAGTATGGAATTTAAGCCAAAATGCTCTGCTTCATAAACAGAAAATAATATCAATTGATGAAGCAAAGAGTTCAGCAATTCTTCACAAGCTGATTCTGGAATGACCTGTTTTTGTCCTACCTGCTATTGCCATGCTGAACCTGGTGGGCTCCAGTCACATCAACCAGGCTGCAGGGACAGAACTGAAAAGGGAAAACCTGCTTCTTTTCTCAAACCATACCCAGAACTTCCCTGCCCCACACCTCATCCATGTGTATCATGTGTGTCCATATGTTGTCCCATAAAATGGGGAGCCCCTTAGTAGTCAGGGATTACATCCCTCATAGTACCTAGCAGCAAGCCTTGATCTAGCAGACACCTAATAAATACTTACAGAGGAAGTTAATTATGAAATAAATATGAAGGGTAAATAAACAGTAAAAGTTTTAGCTAACATTGTAATACTCTATTTGTGTAATCCTATATAATAAACGGCTAATATGCAAATTGACCAAACAGCAGAACAACCAGTCACTATAATGCACACTGACCACCAGGGGGCAGACACTCAACGCAGGAGCTGCCACCTGGTGGTCAGTGCGCTCCCACAGGGGGAGCGTCGCTCACCCATAAGCTGGGCTCAGGGCTGGCAAGTGCAGCTGTAGTGGGGGGAGCCTATCCCATTCGGAGCCTCTCCCACCTCTGAGGCAGCACTAAGGATGTCTGACTGCCAGCTTAGGCCCGCTCCCCAAGACAAGCTGGCCTAAGCCAAAAGTCGGCCATCCCCTGAGGGCTCCCGGACTGCGAGAGGGTGCAGGCCAGGCTGAGGGAGGCCCCCTGCCCCCCGGTGAATTTCGTGCACCAGGCCTTTAGTTCATTTTATAAATTAAAAATATCATTTTGCCTACTTTCTCAAGAGTATATGGATATAGATGCCTTTAGAAATCATCCATAAGCTAAGTGAAGAGGAAGAACATCTCTTTAGTAATAAAAAACAGACAATCGAGCAGGTTACTTCTTTCAAATAGATGCCACTCAGCCAACAGGTGTTTCTAAAATTGCCGCCTGTTATCCCCAGAGTGGGCCCAGTGGCAATTTGATCAGCACAAAATATGGCAGGAAGATACAGGAATCAACATTTCTGATCATTAGATCTGTGTTTGCATATCTTTGGTATTATGCTTGCTTCTGTCAGACCTGACAATAGTCCCAATTTAAGGATTCCAATCAACATTGATTACCAGAGGTTTTAAGGCATCATTTATATAATCAGTTAAAATAACTGCATTGCCTGAGTCATCTGAGTGCCTTCTGACTGGCGGCCCTGCTGTTCTGTTGTTCAGACAGACTAAGTGTGTGATGTCACCTGGCAGGTTGAGCAAGAAGAGCAGCTGGGCCAGCTGGGGCCAAGCCTGACGTGCCCACCGCAGAGCACTCCCCCGCTTTTGCCAAATCCTTGGGAATAAAACAGCTTCAAAGTGAAGTCCTCACTCTGCAAACTCATCCTCTGGAGTGCGGCAAAGAATGGCGTCTGCATTTTATTGATCTTGTGGCTGACAAGTAAGCAGTGCCTCAAGATGTCTCACATTTTGTTCCTGAGTGCGCCGACTAAGCCTTTCAAATAAGTGAGATGCACGGCTGAATCCGTAACAGGATACTGCTTTCATTTGCTCTATCTCAATCTCCAGACCTCTTCAGAATGAAAGGATTTCAAATTAAAGCCATGTAAGAAACAAATCTCCTTTAAACATCTCCAGTCCTCTCTTTCTCTGAGCATCTCATCTTCTTACAGGAGTGGAGTCCTCTGCTGTGCTTAGCTTAGCACGATAATTGTGCTGAACACAAATGCTGGCGAATGGATTACTGATGATCTCCAATACTGCAGAAATTAATGCTGATCCCAGCATAAACCTCTCTGTGCCACTTGGATTGCAGCCTTTCCTTTCTTCCTGGTGTTTGCTTTACTTCAGCGTTGTCTTGAGACCAGGCTCTAAATTGATGAGGGTGAGAACAAGGCCACGATTCCTCACACTGTGGCTCAAGGGTTAAAAGAAACCCTGATGATTTTTTTCTTCTTCTGAGTCTTGTCATCTAAGCCCTCACACATTTGCTATTTATCTTAGGCTCTTATGTTCTGGTGTTGAGGAAAGGTGTCAGAAGAAAGAGGACAAGGGAGGGAATGAAGACAGGAAAGGTAAGATAGGCTGGTATCAGGTAGAGAGCTTAGATGCATTACTCTGGCTGTGGGAGATGGGGAGATGGCGAAGGAGCTCCCTGGACAGTGAGAAAGTGAAGGGGACATGGGCACACAGCCTTCCCCGGCTCACTCACTCACAGATTCCTGAGGAGCACCCCCTGGGTGTCAGCCCCCTGTCAGGCACTGAGAGTGATCACCTTAAAGGGACTTAGAGTGAAAATTCTGTTGGTGATGTTTGTTTCTCTCCACACCTAGAGACTACTTCTCTATATGAGTGTATAAACTTCACATATGGCCATAGTAACCTTGCTTAGAAAAACTAGTCATCGCAAGATCATCAAAACAGTTTTCAAAAATTAGTTAAGCTGATTTAGGTTGCACATAAAATGTATGTGTACCTTAGAGAAAAGGCTATTTCTTTGCATCAGATGGACTGTTAGCCTAGATAAATGCTAATTTTCTTTACAGCTTTCAAGACTGATTCTGTGCTATGTGGCCACTAAAGAATTTTCCCCATGTGACTAGAAACTGTATTCTATTATTTTCCATATTGTAAAGCTTAAAGGTGTCCAAGATAAATGATGAGAAACAACTATTTGGGCATATTTTTCTCTTAGATAATTAACTTCTTTTATTCCATGCCTTTTGCATTATTTATATTTCCTAAGCACTTAACTCAGTGCCTTACATATTTGTCTATTCTCAATATTGTGGATTAAAGTAAATTAAATTAAAATAAATCATTGCTTTTTTGAATTACTTCTCTTCCTTTGTTGAAACTGAATTAATCTTCTGAATGTAGATACGATCACTCTAAGGATTCAACAT
Source organism: Myotis lucifugus (assembly GCF_000147115.1). Taxonomy (NCBI): domain Eukaryota; kingdom Metazoa; phylum Chordata; class Mammalia; order Chiroptera; family Vespertilionidae; genus Myotis; species Myotis lucifugus. Next base: position 32,948,667 of record NW_005871048.1, on the reverse strand, counting down.
ACTGGGTGAGTTATAAATCCGAAATGCTTTCCTGGTATGCTGGAATGCTTGAACTATATAAGAATTAGCTCTTGGCGGCAGGGGAAATACAAGGTTTTCAATACAAAACAGCAATCATAAAATTACAAATTCAATTATCATCCATCTAGCTATTTTCCTGTAAAATGTGGTTATGCTTTTTTCTTCACACTGTGTTATCTCAAGTCAATTATGATATATTATCAGTTTTAAATTAATTGTTTTGAATTCAGGAAAAAATTAAACTCATGAATAAGCTAAATTATAATAGAAAACTGCCCAATAGTATTTCCTGAGGCTAATTTTTTAGCATATTGGCGAAGAATGCTGGTGTTTGGTGTTAAACAGTAGAACCTATGGACTCTAGTATTCAAAAACTAAAATTCTTACTGAGATAACTTATGAAAGTAAAAAAAAATCAAATGAGATTATCATCCTATTGCAGTACACAGTGTTGCTACATGGTAAAAGAAGAGTGCGTTTTAATTACTTAAGATTCATTCTTTCCAAAGAGAGCAGCATAGGGGATATTCAAGTGCTGTGCGCACTTTTGCAGCCAGGAAGATTTCAGTGACTTGTACTCAGGCTTCCACTTAGTCTGCACAATTCATCTCCCACCAAATATAAAGATAACAACATGGTTTGATGAAACAGTTGTCTGTGGAGTCAAAAGCCTGCAATTCACAAACTGCAGATGTATTCTGGCTTCCAACAAAAGATCTATCTGAAAGAGCTAAAAGGGGCATAATGCCAAGGTAAATGCTAAAGGTGGGATTCAGTTGCTTCAAGACATGCATTGAATACCAAATGTAAGTATTCAAACACTTCTAGGCAGAGGACACACCTTTTAAGTTTTTTGTTTTGTTTTGTTTTGTTTTGTAAATGCATATCAGGATAAGCACCACAAAGGACCACTTCTGCTGTTTTGTTTTAAATAATATTATTGGCATGTCAAATACTCATTTTATTTGAGAGATAAATCACAGTCCCAAATCCAAGTATCAGCTATGTAGCTATTTTTTTCTGTACAATGCAGTTATGCTTTTCTTCACACTGGATGTTATCTCAGGTCAAGTATAAAGACTCAGAGTTCCAGAGAAGGGAATTCAAGAAATTAAATAGGAAGCTGTTGCAGATGGCAAAATATGGCATAATGGGCTCTCTTTAAGGCTAGAACACTTTGGAAAGTCAGTGAAAAAAAGGATAAAGTGCAAGATGGAACCTGGGAATACATAGTAAATGCTTTATTTATTTGAATTCTAGAGACATCTACATTATGCATTCACTCCTAAAAATATAGAGAAATGTTTGTTATATAGAAAATAAATAGGTATACTCATATAGTCAGAGAACTATTGAAGTTGGGGAAGGGAACTAAAAATTCCTGAAAATAATTTCTAAAAGTCTTCCCTCTAAATGAAAACCTCAGCTACATAGTTTTTTCTCTTTCAAAACAAAACAAAACAAACAAAAAAAAAACACACACCAAAAAACAACACAAAACAAAAACATATTTTGCCAGCATTTTCAGGATAGAGCTGAGACAGAAGATGAATTCTTGGTGAGAACACACTTACTAATCAAACATTCCTAAAGAAGAAAGTATCACTAAGGCTTTGTACATAGTATTTGCAATGCCTTTGGTAGTTCTGAAAGGGATGATTCAACAGAATTTTAAAGCAAAACAAATGTAAAGCTACGAAAACAAAGGATGATTTATCAATTTTTAGAAAAGACATTCTAGGAGAATTTAACAGGGTAACAATTTTACTTTAAGCCTATAGAAGCTAAGCCAACTTTTCATATATTACACCTTATTCGTAAGAGTCATACTGGAGCCCTAACTGGTTTGGCTCAGTGGATAGAGAGTCGGCCTGTGGACTGAAGGGTCCCAGGTTTGATTCCGGTCAAGGGCATATGCTTTGGTTGCGGGCACATCCCCAGTAGGGGGTGTGCAGGAGGCAGCTGAATTGATGTTTCCCTCTCATCAATGTTTCTAGCTCTCTATCCCTCTCCCTTCCTCTCTATAAAAAATCAATAAAATATATTTTTTTAAAAAAGAGTCATACTGGATGTGTTTTATAACATAATGACTATAGGTCAGCCTATTAAAATAGAAAATTTAACTTTTGTTTATATTCAAATTTATTATATTCAATGACAAACTAGATCCTGATATTATATTGTCTCCAGGTTAAATGTTCATTTTTCATCAGACAATATTTATACAGCTAACTAATAATGCATACATACATTTCAGAAAAGTAAAGATATTTAAAACTCTTAAACCTCGATTTAAATCTTCAGATGCTAAAATGAGTAGAGAATATTTGCTATGTTCAACAAAATATCTATAATGGGATAAACTGCTATTCCCTGGTCTGCTCAAACAGAATACATTATTGTTATGTAGTTTGGCCTAAGAATTATAAATAAATATGCTTCTTATAAACTTATGTTAAAAATATACGATAACTATAAAGTTTTAAACAACAGATAATCCTATGAGTGCCCATTAGGAACTTGTAAGTTTTGAAAATTGGTCAAAAGGAATTTCATGCTTTTCCTTAAGCTTTAATCAAAAGAGAATTTAATGTTTCTATCATTTTGGAACTATGTAAGATTAATTTATTCCATCTTATCATTTTTCTCATTTGGATAGCTCATCACCTTGGTTTTATATTTATAGAATAAACCAGGAATCAGGTAAAAACCATCAAGTCACACACATAAAATAATGCACAGTATTTAACCCAAAGTAGAGATGGAAGAAGTACTAGCATTTGTAAAAATTCCTGTACAAATAAGGAGAATAGTGACTTGATTTTCTTAGGAATTCTTCACTTTAGTCAAATGTTTCAAGAAATAGTAAAATCAGTTATTTTATAACTTGATTGTCATTAGGATATAGCATCATGCAGCTGTTATTTTTAGTATACAGGAATTATACTAAAAATAGAGAGAACCAAGGATATAAATTTTACCTGGCATTAGTAAGACAATATTTCATTAATTATAAATTTTTATTCAATTGCCCAAATCCTCTTTAACTACAGAAAAAAAGAAATGACTGTGTGAACAATAAATTGTTCAGCCCGGGTGTTGTGATAATATATCCTGGGTGGCTTAGTACTTTTAAAAGTTAGCTGCTCAGCTAAAAAAAATGCATAGGTAAAAAAATAATTAGAAAAAATTGCTTTATATTAATAGATTTACAGGTTCACAATATGAGTAGAATATAAAATTTACAAATATAAGTAATGTATTTGGGAAATAATTAAGGTAACAATAAATGTACATGACTGGGGGTTGCTGATGTACACTGAGTGGCCAGACTATTATGACCGGCCAGATTATTATGACCACCCCATCAGTACTTCGTTGGGCCACCTTTTGCCTTCAATACTGCGGTGATTCTTCTTGGCATTGACTCCACAAGATGTTGAAAGGTGATGCGAGGAATCTGACACCATGCCTGATGAATAGCACTGTCCAGTTCTGTGAGATTTGATGGTTGCGGAACCAGCTGCCTGATGGCTCTTTTAACTTCGTCCCACAAATGCTCAATTGGATTGAGATCTGGTGATTGTGGCGGCCACCTAAGCAAGGTAAAGTCTCTCTCATGTTCTTGAAACCACTCCTGCACAATACAAGCACCGTGGCATGGCGAATTGTCTTATTGGAAGAAGCCATCTCCATTGGGATACGCCATTAACATGATAGGATGAACTTCATCAGCAATGATACTTAGGTATGTTGTGCTATTTAGACATTTATAATGATCTGGCCCTCTAGCAACTTCAGTGTGAAATTATAGCTAATTTGCCTACAAACATCAGGTGGTCATAATAATTTGGCCACTCAGTGTATATAAAGTGACTTATTCAGTCTTGGCAAATTTTCTATTATGTCAGTTCATCAACACTGTTTTCATTGTAATTCTGCTAAGGCCATGAAGGAAAATCCTGTACCAGATATGTTCATTTTTTAAAAAAAATATGGGTGATGCTCATGTATAGCAAAGTATGAAAACCATGAGTTAATCGTATGTTTACAGGGTGAGTAATATCCACCGTAAGTTTTCTGCGTAGGTCAGAAACAATAGATGGTACACACAGGGTAAACAATATGACAGTAAATATGCACTTAGTGAGAGGTAGCTCTTTTGCTGTTGTCATCATTGTTGCTTATTATAAAGCAAACGTTAAAAGTCATGGATGTGGGAAATTTATTTCCACGGTGACTACCCGGAGACCCATGGAGTAAACACATGCTCAGCCAGGTTTTACACGTACTCCCTTCTTATTCAGGAAGTAGATCTTCTACTCCCCTTTTCTATGTGAAATATTATTTAATATAAATTAAAACACAAACATAAGCGCAATTATTAATCATGAAAAGTTCCTGAAAATGATTCAAATTGTCATTCACTTGGCAGGTCCTTATTATCATATTCATCATCAGGTATTTCTGTCACCAAAGCATTCAGATTGTCAGATAAATCTCTGCCTGGGGGAAATATAAACTACAGTATATTCCAGGCTCACTGGAAATAAAAATCACTAATTAAATAATCTGTTTTTAAAATTGGTCTGTGTCTGGCAGGCACTTTTCCTCATTGTGGCACAAAATAGGGATCTCCTATGGAAAAGTCTCATCTTAACTCTTTGATAAAACCAGATTACAACTCTGAGAAGCGCCTTTATAATCAAGTTTCTTTCCCAATTTAATATCTGAGTAATCCTATCTTTAGGTTAGATGGAGATGAAGTTTTAGCTGGCGGCAATTTCATTGCAATAATCAAAGAAATCTCATTTCCTCAAGTCTATAACTGAGAGTAAAGTAACAAACCATTTCCACCCAAATTGAATAATACCTGCTTCCCATATCCTCAGCATAGCCTTTCTGTTTCATCATGACTTATTTTTCCAATCAATGTGAGAAAAATGTTGATATTCACTCTTTCAGATTTCCAAGGACATAAAGGGGATGTATTGGAAGGAAAATCATGAAATGCCACTTAGCTCCTAGCTGACTCTTTTCCTGATCTGATTTTGAGATATAAGAAAACCGTGCATAATACTGGTGTCTTAGGAAGTGTCATATACAGAAAGCAAAATAAAGAAACTTCTCTGCTCTGAAGGTATGAATCTTCTTTTCGCTCACAGACATTCCTGAAGAATAAAATTAAAGCCTGCACATATTACAAAGAAAATATGTCAGGCATTTCAGCCTCAAAATAACTCCTAGAATAGTAGGTTTATTTCCAATTGTAATTGAAGCACCTGAGACTCAGAGAGGTTAGGTAATTTCCCTAAAGTCACAGAGCCAGGATTTGGCCTAGATATATCTATTACCAAAATGCCCTGATAAATATTGTACTATAAAATGTTGGGGGCATTCTGTTTGCTGTGTATGACTTAAGCAGGGTGGGGAACCAGTGAACAATTACGGGGCGCGGCTACAGTGTTTTGGCCAGGTTCAAGCCTCGGACTAATGAAAGGACAGGGTCCTCTCATTGCCACGTGCAAGTCCCAGCTGGAGGGCAGGGCCCACCCAGCACAATCATAGCCAACGGCTGTGGTTGTAAGCTTGAACCTATGTTCCGAACACGTGGCCCCACGTGCCTTGTGCTAGAGTTCAGGTGCATGTAGTTGAGTGAGGTTGGAACTCATGAGAATGCTGTAAACAACGTGATCACGCCCCTACTTTGCCTCGTGGCATCTGCTATAAAATAAAGACACGGCTTGTGGGCGCTGGCACTGTCTCCTCATCAGGGAGCAGCGTCCCACCGAGACCCAGCTTTCATTCTCTTATCTGTCTTTCCTTAATCCTTTCACCCCCCCCCCCCCCACTCAGTTTACCTTTTGGCCGCACAAACAATGACAAGAAGGGCATTTAGTCACCATGTTTATAAAGATATGAGTAGTAACATGAGTCAGGTTGTGCTCATCTTCATGGTGTTTCTGCCACAGCTTGTGAATTGAATTAAGAAAATAACCAACTGTTATTCATTCAACATTTAACAAATATATTTTGAACTTCTCTGTGCAAGGCAGAGGCATAACAAATATTTCAGTCCTTAGTCTTTTCAGGTTCAAAATGACGATCAGCTGGTAGTAGCTTAGCAGAAACTAATTTCAAGTTAGCATCATTTTATAACTAGAGGTTCATAGAAAAGGACTGTGGTGAGTGGCCTTCCTCAATTATTTCTACAGCTTTAATTTTTCTCTCTTTGGCTGTTTATTTTCTCTCTACAAAATAAGAACTGTTTCAAATTTTCACTTTTAAAAAGGCCAACTAGGCACAGGCCATCCTTCTCAGTTTAACAAAATGCTTCAGCATAAAGTGTGGAAGCACTAGTTTTCAGTGTTAACATTTTCCAACATAAAATTAGCATCTGGGTACGTGTCACATTTGTCTAATTTAGAATACAAAGGTAAAGAGTTTATGGATAATTTCCCAAATGTTTATTATTAATTTATCAAGAACTTTGTATCTAACCCAGGATTGTTTTTGTAGTTGCTGTTAAATTTGTTTCCAATATCATTGTACTATAGGTGCACAGTAATCCTTAAACAAATACGCAAACACAAATTAAGAATTCATGCACATGAACTTGGATTTCCCCAGTATACTTCTCTTTTCTATCAAATTCACATTAATGTAGATTCAAGATAATTGCCTGTAATAACAGATTAAAAAGTAAACATAAATAAATGTATTGATTATGTTGACTCTACATACCTTGCAATCACTTTAAAATTTAGTTTTAACTCCCATTTCTCATAAGCATGACTAATTAATAACATGAGTTATTAACTCAAACATGATATTTGAAAGTTTTAACTTATTTTAATATTCTCTGGTAAAGGTGGAATACTAAAAAAAAATCCATTCTAATAGTAATTAAAGTAGCCTTGCAGACAATTTACTTGTTTAGTTAGCTCCTGTTGTTTCAAAACTGGAAGTACTATTATATTGTTGGGAATAGAAAAACTGTGACTAGAATGTAAATCAGTAACTCCTTTTTATTTCTATGCTGTTAAGTGTAAGACCAACCCTATTAAATCTTTCTGATATTTTCATTTTTAAAAAATTCAGTTTAAATTTGAATTAAATGTATATAGTGGTCTGTTCATGATGTTTAAATAAATGATAATCTGCTTTCCATTGTTTTATGTTAATCAAATTGATGAAGGTGCACACCTCCCAGTTTCTCTCTCTCTCTCTCTCTCTCTCTCTCTCTCTCTCTCTCTCTCTCTAAATAATTCTTACTAAACTCAAGTAAATCTTGGCCATTCAAATGCCCAGGGTTGTCAAATGTCCAATTTGTCTAAGCAGATATTTTAGGTATTACAGAGACAAGGAAAAAATACATTGAAGAGAATGTCTATTCTTAAAAAACACTTTAGATCTGAAATTGGATTGGACAACTAGACACACAGAAGACAGACTCTAGAAAGAATAAAGTAACAAGAAATAAATGTTATAAGCATAGCCTTTGGTAGTATGCTACATGTGGTGGAGTTAAACTCCATTTAAAGAAAAAGAAATTAAAACATTAATTTTGTGTTTTCTAAATGTTCTTTTTTAGATATATATTACTTTTGTACTAAGGAAAATGTTTTAAAAAAACAAAGGGTCTTTCAAAGCACGTGAAATGTCAAGAGTTTTCTAAGTGGACAATTAGAGATGCTGTCACCTGTTGCTAAGTGGCATCGAGATGCTCACTAAGAACTACTTGATAGATAATTGTGCCTACGATAACTGAGCTCCTTTTAAAATAAGGTAGGTGTGTGTGTGTGTGTGTGTGTGTGTGTAGTTTTCAATTATTCTTAACACATGTCCACATTTGTGTAGGATGATCTCTGGGCAAACACATGGGCTTCTACAGATCTGGCCTGACTTAAATAATGGTAAAGTATTCATAACCCCTAAGGAAAATACAGCTGGACAACCTGAATTTATGCACCACTTGCTTTAGCATTAATCTATATTTTTATTCTATATATTTAAAAATAATTACTTGAATGGCTTAGCCTAGATATAAATGCCTGCTGGCAGTACAATTTTTGGAATGGTCATGTTATGTAAATGTCTGAGTCATTGTTAATAGGTTTCAGTTAGACAAAGGTCCCGTTACTGTGTACCATTGTGGATATCATCTTAGGAATTTAAGATGCCTCACACTTTCAGAGACATTAATATGTTCAAATAAAAGGCAGGTATTTTAGAAATGAGGAAACATATATGATTTATGTTTATTTTTCTCTTAAGGGTGCTTTTGTTCACTTTAACAATTTCTTATTCCCATATTCCTGGTATAACCAAATGCACTACAATTAAGCAACCCTACAGCTGGTACAGTAAACCAGAATGACAACATTCCTTCTTTTAGGTCATACAAGAAGCAAACATTTGAGGGATTATTACAAGACTGAAAAAATGGAATAACGGAAAGTGCTCATGTTGTGTTGAACTTAAAACTATTAACAATGGTACAATTACCTTCCCTGGTCTTTAAATACAGGTTAGTGTCCACTGGTAACTTAGACTATGTCACCTCACTGTATGGTTACAAACTTCCTAAACCTATACTGTTGGTGGGAAGCAGTAATGGGTTCATAAACACAACCCTGCTAATACTCCTCTGCAAACCCATGACAAAAAATGTAGCTTAAGAGCATCATCTGCAATGGTACTTATATTTTTTACACATGGAGCTAGAGAGCAATATTCAGCAGAAAGGCCAGGAACAGACATTCAGTGAAAATGGCTCATTTATATCTTTAATTTCCAAAGCGTCATCCATATTATACAGAAGGAAAAAAAATATCTTTTGAAACCAATAAGCTATTAACTCCGGGTTCTGAACCTTTTCTATGCTTTGGATACTTTTATCAGTCTGATGAAGATTAGAGGCCCTTTTAACAGAAGGAAGACATAATTATCAAAATACTTTAAAATGTATGATATAGTAATATGTGTCCTCTATTAACATATTAAACAATAGAGTTAGTGGCAGTTCTACTACAGTTTCACATTATTGAAAAATGTAAATTATATTTTCAGATATGTATAATGTGGAATAAATATCTGTGGTTTCTATTAATGACACCCATTGGTACTGCTAATACTATGATTCACTTTTGTCCACCTTTGTAATTCTAATTTTTAGGTAGCCATTAGTAAAAATAAGCATATGATTTTTTTCATCAAAGGATACAGACTCCTTGATTTCTATCCACCCATCCCTTGAGGTCCTGTACCTTAGGTTAAAATTTTATGGTAAGTATTTAAAGGGTGGGACTGAGAAAGTTGTTATATTAATCCCTGTTGCAAAGTGCTCATGTTCTGTTAACAATGGTAGAATACAGAAATAATTCTAATGGGAAAGAAAATGGCACAATTAAGTTACTGCTGAGTGGATATGTGGTGATATTTATATGCCAAATAGCCATTTTATGGATGGTTAAAAAAGTGTGTGCTTGCTGGAGAGTGTACCAGAGAGAACATAAAGTGAATTTCATTTTGAAGACACCACCACAGATGTCCTTGGGTTTCCTGGAGCTAAGCGCTGCAGTTACAATTTCTGGGTGTTTTGTAGTTAGATAATAGTGCTGAGTATTTATAGGCTTCCTTATATAACTATAGTTCCATCCACTTCTCTTGTCAGAATAGTTTATTTTCTGTCCCTGCTCCTGTTTTCCTTGAATTTTAGTATCGGATTTACTGACTTTGCTCTGGTTCGACTTCTTTTTATAGAATCATATTCCTCAAGTTCAATTTATTTTTAAGTTGGGTACTTTATGTGTCCATTCCCTTGGGAGCTCTAAAAAGAATGTGTATTATTGACCAGATAAAGCTATTAAGGTAACTATTATGAAATTTATTTTTAGGTCCTTGGCCATTTTAATGGCTCTTTGGGGTTTAAGATACGCTCAAAGGAGAGTGCACCATAACCTGAGAGGAGCGGCCTGCAGCTGTGATTTCTTCCTCAGAACCTGCTCAGTTTGAAATGGTTGCAATCTGGCATCTCTTCTACCACCCACTGCAATTATTTTGTCTCAACGATTCGAGACTCCAAGTTTCAAAAGTATTCTTCAGGTATCCATTTCCTTGACCAGCTTCTGTTTTGGAAACATTTTTCCCCTTGCTTTAAGTCTTTATTCTCTATTTCTCTGATTGCTCTTTTAGTTTTCTGTTGTTGTTTTGGGGGTTTTGTTGTTGTTGTATCTTTGCAGATAGAATTTCTTTACTTGCCTTAAATTCTATCTTTAACAATCTTGTGCTCTTTACTCTTTTTACTCTCTCCCTTGGCACTAACATTCAATCTTACCACTTCACCATTCTCATCTGATCCCTAAATCTAAATCTCTTACTGCCAGTGCTTTTCTGAGCTATCACCTGCTGTACTAGCTGTACTACCTTAGCAGCACGTGCCAAATGCACATACAATTCAATATGTCCACGCAGGAAGGAACTTTGTTGTGACCCTGCCCTTCGGTGGAAGAAGATTGCTCTGAAGATGAAACCCCATCCATGCACATGGCTCTCTGTCTCGCATGCAGCTGGAAGCTATCACTTCCAAGTCGGTTGCACAGATTGAAAACTGCAGCAAGGGGCACTACCCAACTTATCTCCAGGGTGGCCAGTAAAATTTTATTGCAACTATTTGAAATCCTTGGGCTTTCAGGAAATCATAAAAATTGTGCACATTTACCAAAGGATCAGAAACCATTTATATTCTTCCCTTTCTTGCATTTGAGAAAAGCATTTATCTCTGCTGTGCAGTGGATGAGATAAAGGCAGAAACCACTGTGGTTTGTGCCTATAGTGTCCACATTAGGAAATAAGGATTTTCAGCCTCATATGATATTCAGATTGAAAAGTTCACCTAAACACTCCAAAATGCTATATAAACATGTGCAGAGGATAATTAATTACTGACCCAGAGGATATATTTTAACCATGTTCCCAATATACCTGTAAAGTCTTAGGGTGACTTCTTTCCTAGTAGTTTCCTTAAAGAGAAATTTTTGTTTTTCTATATTATACTTATTTTATTTCGGTTATCTCATCCCCATTTTTAAAGGTTGAGGGATAGTTTTTCGATCATGCACTACAAATCTAAATTTTATGAGGGTGATATCAAGTTGTCCTATCCTGTTCCCAAACTCTCCTTCTCTCTGCTTGCTTCATCTTTCTTTGTCTTTGAAATAGGAAATATGTAGTAGAGTTTGAGAATAAATGCAAGACTAAATTTTAATCCCTGAACATTTGCAGTTTAACACATAATGGGAATGAATAATTTGGAAATCAAGAAGTTTTTACTGGATGTTTCAGTAATTATTTGCAATCAAATACCAAACTGTCAGGTAATGAGAATCTGATTCAATTTGTTAGAGGCATTTAGCAAGTCCTAGGGGGTCTATTTGAGCATTTTCCTGATTTTTTTTCTGTCTTTCCTTTATTAGGTTATCACTTTAAGGTATGGTGGGTGAACTTTTAAAGTGTAATATGTCTGTACAAAAGTGCTGGGCAACATTTGGAAAAATATACCCAGAGGCATCTGATTGAAGATGGATCTTCTGTGTCAGATACAGAAAATCCAATTTGGTTTTGTCATTGAGTCAAATTTTTTTGCGTTTATTGTTGCAAAGACCTCATTCTGCTGTAATGCTGAAATCATTTTCTCCCTTGAAGGCTATTGATAAAGTTGCTAAGTATTCTGTTTATTTGCTTTGATAAACTTATTATATCTTTAAAAAGAAGTGGAAAATTGTTATAATCAGTATCTATTCTCAAATATTTATAATTATGGTTATATCCATTTATATCTGTGTATATTTGTGGGCAGATTCTAAATATTATGAACCTTGGATTTAACATTATATACATCAATCCTGAATATAAAATTTTCATCAATTCATAGTCTACTTCACAAAAGGTGACAGCCTGAGGTAAGCTGTCCCCCTGTCCTATTGATGTTAGAAATTAATTCTTATTTTATGTGTGTAAGAAAAGTAATCTCACAGTTAAGTTAGGCAATGCTTTCAAAGACAAAAATTATTGTGAAGGCATGCCATTTCAAATTTTTACAACAAATCAGATATGTTTTATCTCAAATGAAAATAAGATTAGAGTTAATGATTATTTTTCTTTTTCTTGGATTTCTTGATACATTTACAAAAGTTAGAGTGTATTTTGGTATTTTAAAAGTGTCTGTGGTTGCAGATCAAGGTAGTTTATAAGGTGGATTTTTAATATATAAATACTCCTTGCCATCAAGTGGTCTTTTTAATATATTTGCCTTTATTGTGAAATAATTGCCACAATTAATCTAGTAACACCCATCACTATACATAGTCCATTGACTGATCTTGACCCCACATTGTCAAGGCCTAAAAGGTAAATAAATGATTATCCTAAAAACCTCATCACATTATGGTTATACAATAATCAAATCATCCACTAAATATTAAGATTCTATGGACAAAGGATCTGTTTATCCTCGAGCATATTGTCCTTCTCCGAAAATCCTCATCTCCACCATGCTTTCTGTGGGTTTTTTTGTTCGATTTTTGTTTTGTACCTACTATCTATTCTTCTGTTCTTAGCATGACTGTCACTTCCTTAAATCCCCCAAACAGAAGAAGCACCCCTGCCCCAGCTTTCTTCTTTTCATGCATGGCACTCGCCATGTTTTATAATTTGATTTTAAGCAATTCTTGTTTTTCTCTCCCACACTCTATAAACTCCATGAAAGCAGGAACTGAATTTATTTTAATTACCAATGTTGCCCCAGCTGTAGAGGGTGGCTACTCTTTGATGTAATTTGGTGAATGAATTTATTCATTCAGACATGTTCTCAAAACCCCCTACATAATTATGTTAAGAAAATAAAACAAATATTTGTGGCTACTTTATTTGATCACATAATTGAATAGATTCACATACTGGACTTATCTAATTTTTCCATTAAATATATCTGGGAAGTAATCCCAATTTTGACTTCCTTATAAATACTTATTTTATATTTAGAACTATTTTATATCGGAATATCTTTTTGCTTTTATAACTATGTCATACCTGAATATAGAAGAGTAGGAATTCAGTGCTTTATGGTATAGAACTATATATAATCTTTGACCATCTATATAGAGAATGAAAATACTATAATTGTCTTTCCATGGTTAGTTTCTGTTCACCATTCATTAAAATACTTGATCAAATAACAGAGATAACTTATGATAATTACAAACATAAAGACATAGATAAAAAAAACAATATGAGGTCTTTGTGGTTCAGAAGTGTGTTGTGATATATTTCTCAAAAACCAAAGCAACTCCTATTTCCTATAATGGCTTTGGTTGGACTAATAATATCTCTTTATTAAAAATTATATTATTATCACAGGATTTCCTCAAGTTATGCCCTTATAAATCATTATAACTGACTTTTACACAAGGTATTCTCAAGTACATAGTCACTATAGATAGGCAAGTTGAGTCTATAATAAAAATTTTTAAATTGTACAAATTTATAACAAAATAAAAGGTGAGATGCATTAACATCGGCTCTTCAAATAACTCAAATATATGTTTGTCTATTTTTATTTATGCAATTATTTGCTTATTTACAACATTTATTGGCCTAGGCATATTCCTAGTTACTTTATATATAAAATTAATTTTAATCTGCCCATCATTGGAAAACAAATGGGATTACTAATTCCATATTCAGATGAGGAATGGGAGCCTCAGAAAGAGCAACTAGTTTGTTGACACATGTAGTTCCAAAGAGAAAACGCCCAGAGTTGAACCCCCAGCTCTACATGCATGCAGAGCCTATGCTCTTTTAAACTCTTACTCTCAAGTGCCAGTGTTCTTAAAGTGCACGGTGTCGTCAAGTGTTCCTTTCCCCCTACATGGGCCAGGGTCATCATGCAGCTGCAATGCCTGGGTAAGGCCAGGCTCTGCAGTTTACTAGCCATGTGGGCTACGCAAATCACTGTACTGCTCGGTAGCAGTTTTCTCTGTAAAATGGAGCCAGTGATAAATAAAACCTAATACAAAGAGTGTTAAGAGGATTAAATGAATTAATATTTAAAGTACTTTGGAGAGTGCTTGGCACATGATAAGTTAAAAGTCTAACATCAACATTATCATATGACAATTGATAGCAAAATATTAAGATACAGTTGAGTGTTTATAGTCATTTGCAAATTTGTCTTTACAAATGCAATAATTGTTGAGCATAGAAAAATACACATCACGTAATTTATTTTATCAATTTTCACTAAGCCTGCTGTTATACAAATGTACTGGGCAGTGAACACTGATATCAAAAGAAAGAGCACATGGACATTTATATAGCATATATTGTATATATTTGTAAATATTAGCTCATTTGTAATGAAGGCCTAGTTACAGCTGCTCAAAAAATGAAGATAGGACAATATTTATAGTTTTCAAAATATATTCACATAAATTATTGCCTTTGTTCTTATAACTTTATAGATAGAACTCTTAAAGGAAAGGGTTGTAGAATTATTTAGGTTACTTTATTAAATTTTTAAAAACCTGGATAATTTTGACATTTGGAAACATCACTTTATCCTCAGCTGAAGATTTTAGTTTTAATTTTTTTACTAAAACCCTCTGAAATCACACAAGTCTTAATACTTTCCAGCAAAATAATTTGGGGATGTTGCATTATGAGAGTTCCCTTGGTAACTATCTTAATTTCCACAAATAGCGGCAGCACTGGAATGAATATGAGTACCATTTCTGAAACTTAATCATGTTACATTTAAACACCCAGGAGGGAACTGTAGATATCTACTGTGGGACACATAGTCCAATAAATGAAAACAATCCCAGTTATTTTTAGATGCGTTAACTAAAGTGCTATCAATTTCCACTGCACGTACTTTAGCTTAAACACCATGTTCTGTTAAATGCACATGGCACAGCATATCTGTTATTGTGAGAATAGGTTTCCATTCCAGTTCATCATCATTTTCCTTGCAAGCTGTTTATGAAAAGGGCTGTCTGAACACTGGAGTGTGTATCATTTACAAGCAACAAGAAAATATAAATTAAAACTTTAATTAGAAGAATTGCTGGAATACGGTAATAAATACTATGGGAACAGTAAAATGATTTTCACATATCAATCAAAAGTAACTTTAATTAAAATAAAACGTAGTCAAATGTAATCAAATCCTAAATAACAAATAAAAAATACAAACATAAAAAATAACTGAAATCTGCTCAAGTCAAAGATAGGTTATCTAGAAACCTACATTGAAATTCTTTAAATGATAATATTATTCCCTTCACCAACCTATAAACATATTTATTAAATAATTAGTGTAAAATCATAGGTATATTTTTCCAAGTATGAAAACATTTGTTATTAACATTTGATATAATTACACTATTATTGAAAATGTTTAATAAGTAATTTACATCATATTATTACCACATAATTGAGCATCATGTTAATAACAGATAGGGTTAGATATAAATTATAAATTTATTCCTTATAACGTGCTGAATAGCTATATTAATTAAATATTTACATTACTCTAAAGAAATCACATTGATTTTTATATAATATTTATTCAAGTAGCAATCAACATAAACATCATGCATTCACATGTCTATTGATTAATTGATATGGATGAGAAATAAATAACTGATCTAAGATCATTTATCAAAATATCTGCATGCGGAATTGGCATACAAAGAGAAACAGGTTCCCTGTTTATCTCTCTTATTATAAATCCATCTGCATAACCCCATTGCAAAAATAGAATTATAAAAGGTCCTATCAAGTCAAAGGGAAACAATTCAACTTGCAATATTATTTGGTGAGTACCAACTAATATACCAGATTACATATTATTATACTGGCAAAAGCAGCTTTATAATACTACTTCAAAATAGAAAGTCGGGCAAACGAGGAACTTGATAGTGGTTGAAGGCACTGAAAAGTCAGATGCCTCCCCTGTGCATAATGAACTCAGAGTGCTAGGTTCATTCATTCATTTAGCAAATACCTGTCGAGCACTTATTATTTGCCAGTTCTATCTAGGCAGTTGTGATTAGAACAGCAAAAATCTTCCCCTCATAGAGCATGTACTCCACTGGAGAATTAGTCAACAAACAATATTTAAAAGTAAAAATATATGTTAGTGATTAATGCGAAGGAGAAAAACTACAGCAGAGAAGGGGTTGAGTGTGTGATTTGGGGTGTTGTGGTAAGGAAGTGGAGAGGTCAGGGAAAGCCTCATTGAAGAGGTGTCTGTTATGCAAGAACGGGAGGAAGTGTGGGAGTATTCATAGCGAATACTCTAGAAAAAAGGAATAGAAAAGGAAATGCTCTGGGCAAGAATGTGCCAGGTGAGTGCCTGAACCTGCTAGAGGCAGGAGCGGTGCATGGGAAAGTCAGAGTCCTAGTAGACAGGTCAGAGAGGTGAGTGAGAAGGGTGGAAGTCCAGCCGGTCCTGCCGGCCTTGGAACGGGACTGTAATTTTCACAGTCTGAGGTCAGGAGCCAGGAGAAGATTGTGAGCTGAGCGGTGATGCACTCTGACTGTTTCACAGGTTCCCTCTGAGAGCTGAGTTAGGAGCAGACTGTGGAAGGAACACAGGCAGAAGGCGGGAAGGACTTCACTTAAGTAACATTGCCTCGTGGGAGCTTTTATGTTTGTAAAAAACTGTTTGTCCCCTCCTTTGCCTCACAATGTTCTACCCATAAGACAAATTCCTTATGGAGTGAGTGTGAGTGTGCATGCGTGGGGTGTGTGTGTGTGTGTGTGTGTGTGTGTGTGTGTGTGTGTGTTGGAGCTTCCAGGGAGCCTCATTGTTAGCTAGCACGAAGCCCTGGCTTAACAGCTCTCATTCTCCTCCCTCCTCTCTCCTTTGTCTCTTTCATATTCTGTCTAAAGTTTGCCTGCTGGCCTCTGCTCCTCTTTAGAACTTCACCCTTTTGTGTTGATCGATATTGCCATGTGTTTCTGCCATTCATCTTCCAGTTTCCACTTGTGTAATGAAAGGGGGTAGAGATACATGGTGAGAGGTAGAAGCAGAGAGATGCACGGTCAGCCCAGTGTTTTCTTCCCATATCTAGGGCTCTCATTAAACAGACATTTAAAATACTATTCTTATTTCCAGTTCATAGCAGTACTAAAGTCTATTTTTTTTAAAAAAATCAGAATATTTAGAAAAACAATAATAAAGGCACAACTACAATATAAATATTAAACTACTTTTTTTGTGAGAAGGGTCTATTCACATTCTTGTTTTTTTCTGTTGTATTCAATTCTATTGAACTGAGAGAAATAATAAATTAAGGGTATTATTTGCCTTCCATGGATATTGTAAATAGTTCTGTTTTTTTGTTTACTATTTTATACAGATATTTCAGTGTTTAGGTCAATTGTATTGCTTTGCAATACCTGCCATTATTTATAATTTGATACCTGCCATTATTTATAATTTGGGGGGGCAGTGCTGAGAATGATTTCACCTTTAAATATACCAGAACTTAATCCATCAGTAGAAATAAGAAAGAAGTAGGTCAAGTAAAGCAAATATGAGTGCAGGAGCCCACGGTTAGAGCCCACGGATAGACTAAAGGCAGTTTGGATTTGAACACAGTGATAATAGCATTTCCATATGGGCATGCTCTGACCCACCCAGTAGTTAGTCTCTATCTTTCTCCCTTCCCTCTTCCTCCTGAAATAGCAGCCTGAACAAATGGCTTCTCTACCATTATTGCAGGCAGAAGCCAACCCAATGGTGTCCCTATGGGACATGATACAAAGCCAAGAAAAATGTTTATCAATCTCACTAAAGAGTGGAAGCTGGCACATTGGTTATAATCTATGTCATGTCAACTCTGAAGATCCTACCCTCGGTCAGCTCAGAGCTGGCACTGCCTATAACCTGCAGGTGTTTCTATGTGCACTGTCATGAGTGAATGCTCTGAGTTTTCAGTTTGTAGAACTAAATCATCACTGTGGCAGAATGCACTTTCTTACCCTCAATTTTTAACACTCTATGAAGTCACAGAAAAAGGCAGAGCCATCTCCCAGGCAATACAAAGAGTGTAAGAATCCTAATTTATTATAATTCTTACAGGTGTGCCATAAGTGTTGTCTTTATTGGGGCACAGAGATGACAGAGGATGTGGGAGGATATCAGAGCATATGATGGGTTAAGGGGAGTACCTCACTATCACATTCATGTTCAAAGAGAAGTCTACATTTAAATATAAATATTATATGAATACAAAACCAAGTCAAAGAAAATCAAGGAATTTCATTAAACACAATATCAAAAACTGATTGAAATACATTAGGCATAAACTGGGGGCACGTATCAAAGTCTATTTCAATACATCCTTCCATAATCAATCAGGTTCTTTTTCTTTAAGGATATTTTCAGATGTGGTGACCTCAGCAAAAGTATCTGATGGGAGGATGGACAGGCTTTAGCTATTGGTTTCAATGTCTAGTTCACATCCAGGTCTCCTTTCATTTTCAACATGCAAGCAAGCAACTTGGTGTCTAGTTGTTCCCTGGTCAGTATGAAGGGAAAGGGGGGGAGGCAAGGCCATATAAATAATTCCAAGTCTTAGGTCTCCTTTTCCAGGACAGGAGGTTGTCTACAACCTCAGACACTACTTCTTAAGGTCACTCAAATAGCGAGGGTTTGACCACCTTGGAGAGGCACTACTTCCTAGGTAGGATTCTCATGACATGTCACTTGAACAATTCTTCCGAAGGTCTCATCCTCTTCTTTCTCCCCTGCCAGGCCTCCTGTGGGACAGAGGTGGCCTTGCCAAGCCTGGACATTCTCTTATCCAGGCATAGTTTTAAGATCTGTCAAAGTTCCAGTACTACCTGAAAGCCCTTCATTCTGCCACCAGATCTCTGTTTTTGCTGCATGAAAGTCAAGTAGTCAACTACCATCTATTTTTGTTCTTCATCCTATTAATAAAGTGTTCCTTTTCAGACCCCTTAGGGCAGTGGTCGGCAAACTCATTAGTCAACAGAGCCAAATATCAACAGTACAACGATTGAAATTTCTTTTGAGAGCCAAATTTTTTAAACTTAAACTATATAGGTAGGTACATTGTTATTAACTTAATTAGGGTACTCCTAAGGCTTAGGAAGAGCCACACTCAAGGGGCCAAAGAGCCGCATGTGGCTCGCGAGCCGCAGTTTGCCGACCACGGCCTTAGGGGATGCTTTTTAGCACAACTTCCAGTGCTGTCTGGGCAGACATCTTCAAGACACATGAATAAAAGTAAAGAAGGGTGCAAGAACTGTGCCTGGGGTAGGCCAAGGACCAGTTGAAATTAAATTCACCTAATGGCTGGCTAGTTACATGCTTAGTAGGAAGGTCACTAGGATAGTTGGCTATTTGTCTATGATCAACCTGCGTACTCAGACTGCCCTTTCTTTCCATTTGTCTGTGCCTGCAGCATCTTCATCAACTCATGCTCAATGTCTCTCTCCAATAATTTTAAACTTAGAAAAAATTTTCCCAATCCAAGATATTTCTTTGATATTCAGATTTTTTTAAAAAATTTTAGAACTAGGGTAATGAGCATCCCTAGATCATAATTTTGATTATATACATAACCCAATGAAACTCTTAAATAATTTTCCTTTTTTGTTTTATAAATTACAATTGTCAAAGGGGAGGAAGAGAAGGAAAGAGAGAAATAAAATTGTTAATATGGCTAAAAAAGCAGCAGTATATATGAGTGTGTGGAGAGGTGTGATAAGAGAGGAGGTGTAGTGTGCTTTTGTGTTGATCTTGTTCAACTCTGAAGAGATATCTCAATTTAGAGAAAAATATTCTGAACTTGGAATCACAAGACCTAATTCTAGATTCTTTCTAGTGCTGTTTCTGTCACTAACTGTGAGAGCCTGGGCAAACCACATAGACTTTGTGCTAGTTTCTGCATCTGAATTCCAATCTGCATTTGCCGTCTGAATATCTATAGTATTGTGATATCTAATAGTATAGACATCAAAGCAGTAGCACTATGAACTGTGTGTGTATATATATATACATATATATATATATATATATATATATATATCCAACAATTATTGAGCTGTATCATTATTGTTCTCATTAATAAATATTTGTGCCCGATTCTGGTCTCCTCCCATGAGACTATAACTCTGTTACTATCTTTTCCTAGTATTTTGTTTGTTTGTTTGGGGGAATAAAGGGGTGCTTTGTGCTTCTTTGTTAACACTTCAGATAAATTATTGTTCTAACATTTGATCCATAATCTCAAGACTGTCTTAGGCTTCCAAGAAGAAAAATTGTGTGTAAAATTCCTACTAATATATTGTCCAACTCCACATGAATCTTCCTTTATCTCTACCTTTTATTTGTGATAGAGGCTATCTGGCCACAGTGTGCTGAATGTATTGTCTAAACCAAAGTAATAACTGTGGTGAAAATTTAGGTCATACACACACTTAAAAGCCAAAATAGTATCCATGAGAGAGATACACTTGGGGTTTGAGGATCTGTTGCCCTACTTTCAGACCACAAGGTGACCTCTCCTGTGCCCATCATGCACTGAGACCTATCCTGGAATTTTATAACATTTAAACAACAAATATTAAATATGCCACTTCAATAAATTATGAATTCTGGAAGTAAACTATATTGATGTCAGCTCGGATCCTATAACAAATGCAGGCTATGCAAATAAAACTTTGTATATACATATATATTAATACTTACTGTATTGACAATTTCTTCCCATGAATTCACCTGGGCACTCACAGGAATAGTTTGCAACAAGGTCTGTACATATTCCACCATTTTTGCAAGGCTCAGCTTCACATTCATTTATGTCTGAGGAAAAACAGAAAAAAACATAAGAAGTAAAGGATTGGTGAAAAAAATGATTAGTTATGTGTATTAATCATGAGTCAACAATACAAATGCTGCTTAAATTTATTAACAATCAAATTAAATCAAGTTCAAGTGGAACTGAGAATCTAAATGAAAGACCAACAGAACTAAACTACTCTTCAATAAAAAATATAAATATGAATAGTGTAAGGAAATAGTCAGTGTATTCTTAGAATTAAATCAAACAAATTAACTCTGATAGAGGGATGAATTGGTATCACTTACAAGATCTAGAAACTTCCCCTGCAGCAACAACTGCCAATTAACAGTCTCATTTCATCTTAATTCATTAAAATTCTAACTGACAGAGATGTTTTAGTTTCTAAATAGTTTGCCTTTGATGAATGCGATGAGAAGCAAATTAGAGTTAAAAGCTAAAGCTCATTAAATGCAAAGTATAATAAATGTAAATGATGATCACTTCCTAATCTCATTCAAGGGTTTCTAAAGTTAGGATAACTAAAGAGACTTACCCCTTGATATACCATTATTATACCTGATGTAAAATCATTGGAAATATAAAACACTTAAATTATACTAATTTCCATGCTAATTTTGGACAGCAGAAATAATGAGTATGATTTTAAATGAAAAAGTAATAATGACTAATTCCATCAAATATCAGTCACTAATATTTACCAATCATTCCTTCTAAGCACAGCACCACGCTGGGCTCCTTGGGAACCAGTGAAGTAGTCAAAGGACACACACTGCTTCCATTGCTTTCTCTTCCTGTCATCCACTCCAATGAACTCCCTCTCTGCCTTTCTTCCCACAGCTCTGTTTTTTTCCCCCAACCTTCTTACCGACCTAAATGGTGTTACTTAGAAATTGTCTATTCACTCGCCTTTCACCGTTTTACCTAGTCAGACTGCGAACTTTACAGATTCAGCTCCTGCTTTGCACTGTTCTTTGTACTTCTGCAAATGCCACACACTATCTGGTGACAACTATTGCCCAATAAATGTTTCCTGATAGTTCTAACAAAAGATTAGAAATAGTGGTGCAGACAATGTAAATGCGGTGTTTTTTTTTTTTTAAATTTCAGATGTGTTTTGTGCCTTCTGATACACTACAATGTATCAAAAGGTATTTGTGGAGTCCTGGGTTTTCATAGTACTTAAAGCAATATATACCATCATTAAATTACCCCCTCAAGACCAAACAAGGGCAAAATACTAGAAAAGTCTCTATTTGCACTTTGCTTTATCGTTTTCTTCTAAATAGTATTTCCTCCTGGAAGCAAAGTTGTCCACCTCTCATGACAAGTTTACTGTACAAATGTTGGTCTAAATTTCCTTAGGCAGGTGATGACTGACTCTGAAAAAGCATCCTTTTTGGTTTCTGGTTGACTGTTACAGCTTAAGAGGAAAATCAACTCATGATTGTGTTCAGAAAGATTCAAAATAATTTAAGTATTTTATATACTCAAATAATAAAATAAAGCCAGAATCTGATAGTCTCGAAAAATAGCTGTGTGCTATAGTAAAATACAATAGACTTCTAAATATTTAACACTAAAACTCTCCAGAAATAAAGAAAGAAAGGAAAGAAAGAAGGAGTCATTTGTTTTCTTATCTGATATAATAGTTAGCTCTTTTTAGTCATATCAACATTTCACTTAGTCTTTATATTAAACTAATGCAAATTATTTTCATTAAATTTTGAAAGTGCACAAGAGTCTTTGTGCTATCTATTTATTTTTTTTGCAAGCTCAGTGTAAAGTAAGATGATGTTTGGCAACTTTGGAACATGCCTGATATATCTTTGCTTGATCATATGTGCTAAAATTTGTTTTAGATGAGAATATGTTCATGGCTAAATTAAACTTTCATGTCTTAAAGAGTGCATTGACTTATTTTGTAAATTGCACATGTGATTCTTTTATATACTGATATAGGAGAAATTAAGTATTGATATCTGAAGATCACATAAAGGAAATATAACTTCATTTTGGACTTGAAAGTTTTACTTGGGATTAGTCAGGGCAGGATGAAGATGGTGGTGTATTTCTGAGCAGGAAACCAGGATGAGTCACCACTTTGAAGAGAAATGTCCATGGTGTGACGTCATGTTCAGGTACAGGAATAGCCCAGTCTGCCTGGAGCAGAGAATGGAAGAGGAGTGCTGGTGACCACATCTGAGGATGCAGACAGGGAGCAGATTATGAAGAACCTTGACTGCTAGCTGAAGGAGCTGCTTTTATCTTGTGGCACTGAAGACCTGGGAACAGATGGAGGGTACTCTCTGCACCCTTGTGCTTTAGAAAGACCTCGTTAAATCGTATGTGGCATGGGCTTAAGAAATGAGTAAAGGAAGGTAGGATGGAGACCTACACAAGATTTGATGTTAATAGAATATATATACATATTGTAATAGTAAAAGGCTAATATGCAAATGGCCATCACGCCCTGACACCCTAATGACCGAACAGCAGGAGGCTGTGTGCGAGGCAGGTGCTGGTGGGCAGGGACTTGCAGCATCAGTGGGTAGGGACTTGCACCTGCCTGGGACGTGAGGCTGCCTCCCAGCCCAGCACTTGGCCAGGGATGTGAGGCTGCCTCCCCGCCCAGCGCCAGGCGGGGGGACATGATTAGCAATATTAAAATATTTTCTCTAATTAATTCCCTTTTAATGTGCAGAATTTTGTGCCCAGGCCACTAGTGTATGTATGTATGTGTGTGTGTGTGTGTGTGTG
>NW_005871048.1:32794507-32924883 GCF_000147115.1 Myotis lucifugus | reverse complement strand
TATATATATAATTTTCCCCAAAATTCAGCTGATAGCTGAATTTTGAACATGAAATGTATTTTAATAAACACTGCCTTTATAATTATTCAAAGTGTATGCATTTTTTGGGGAAAACCCCTATATATATGTTTTTTTTAAATATTCACTCAAGAATATGTTGTTTTTCTCCCCATTATTTTTAGAGAGAGAGAAACAGAAAGAGAGAGAGAGATGTTGTCAGGGAGAAACATTGATCAGTTGCCTCCCATACACCTGAAGCAGGGATCAAACCCGCAACCTAGGTATGTGCCTTGGCAGGGAATTGAACCCACAATCTTTTGGTATATGGGACAGTGCTCCAACCAACTGACCAGGGCACAAGATATATTTTAATTCTCAAGTAAGAGGCTCTATGCATTTTCTCATTTTAAGATTGAGTTGAATCATAAGTAAAATAAAACCCAGCTTCTGGTACTTTGATATGTTAATAGAAGGAAGTTTTTACAGTGCATGACATGAGAACAATCAAGCGTTAAAACACATACATTAGGAATATGCAGGCACTCTTGCTCATAGTTTCCTTGCATCTTCCAAGACTTTACACAATACATTGTATTTACACATGTTAATATGAATCTAATCAATTTTTAAATCTTCTGCCTATTCTACAGGATAGATCTACAATGGCCAACAAAGGAAGTTATAATTAAGAATATCTGATTCTAAAAAAGCAAAAAAACAAAAACAGTTAATACGTGAACATAGGCAAGATAAACTGGAACTGCATTACTGAAGTGAAAATGCTTTATAGTCATATTCAATTTGTGATAAAAAGGGGCCTTTTATTATTTGGGCATTTTTCAATTTTTCTTTAAATTTAAAGAACTACCTTAAATCTAAATTCATAAAAACATAAATGTCATATTAAGTGAGTTATGTTCTTTAATATAGTAGCAAGATATGTACATATCTACATATGTACATATTTGGTAACATACAGGCTCAGAGAACAGATGCAAATTACACAGAAGCAGTTATACATTAGTATAATATAGCTATTTGCACTGTGATTAACACTGCAAGCAATCTAAGTGGAAACAGATCTCAATTTGAATAAATCATGTTTAATTAAAGACTAGATATAAATGTTCACAGAACTTAATGTAATGAAATGAAAACTAAACATCTTTGTAATAAATCACATATATTTCTCTTTTTCACAGATTAAGGCCTTATCATTTCCAGAAAAAAGTTCATATCTAGCACAAATATACTGGACTATACTAGACTATTTTTATAACTAAGAAAAACTTGACACAGCAGTTCCCAAATAAAATAGAAATTTCCATATTTGGTCATATTTCTAGTTCATGTATTATAAAAATAGCTATCATTTTTTGAGGTCTTTGCTTCTATGATTGCCCAATGAAAATTGTTTTTTTAAAAAAACCTAACTGAAAATTGGACTTTATCAATATACCAGCTGAGTCCTGATTTCTCTCTATCAACACATAAAACATTACTGTTCACAGTCTAGTCTGAGACATAGTAACAAGCTAAATCTGGATTTCCAGATGTAAATGCATATACACCTTTTCTTTGAGAGTGGGGGAGAGGAGCGGGGAAGGAAGAAGAAAATAAGATAAAGAAAGACCAGAAGAGATGAGAGAGTAGACAGATGTTCACAACAGAATGAATTTTGTTGAACCAAAGAGGTACTCCAGGAGGATTTCCATGCCCTTTGCTCTGTTGTAAACTTGCTACACAGATTTGTTCACTTGTATATGTATAAGTTAGACTCTGTCTTTATCATTATGTCTCAGCCCATTTTCTTCAGATTTGTAAAGGCGTGTTTATAGTCTACCCTCTTTGTCTTGAGTTTTTGCTAACGAATAATTGGTCAGATAGTTTCCATTTCTTTTTTTGTGGTGAGGATATTTAAGATAGATGCTCCTAGAAACAGTCAGGTATATAATACAGTATTATTAGCTATAATCACCATAATGGACTTTAGATCCCCCAAACTCGCTAATCTGACAACTAGAATTTTGTACACTGACAAATATTTCCTCATTTCTCTACCCACCACTCTACTCTCTATTTCTCTGAGTTTGTCTTTTTAGATTCCACATATAAGTGAGACCATACTTTGTCTTTCTCTAACTTCACTTCACATAATGTCCCCAAAGTCTATCCAGGTTGTGACAAATGGCAGAATTTCCTTCTTTCTCATGGCTGAACAGTATTTCTCTCTCTCTCTGTGTGTGTGTGTGTGTGTGTGTGTGTGTGTGTGTGTGTGTGTGGCATCTTCTTTACCCATTTATCTACTGATGGACAGTTGGTCATTCCATATCTTGTCTATGTAAAACAGTATGAACATTACCCCCAAACCAAAATAAAACTACTGTATGATCCAGCAATCCAACTTCTGGCTATATAGATTCAAATAAATTTAAAAAAGGATTTCATAAAGATATTGGCTTTGAATATTTTGAGCACTGATGAACATTAAGACCAGGACATCCAATCATTCTTGGGACAGAAATTCACCTAATCTTCTGGTTAATGGAGATAAAGACAACTCAATTCAAACATGAACCTATTTCCCTTTCATCCCCAAGTACATCTAGGCCCCAGGAGCATCAAGAAGGAACAACTGATTCTCAGGCTGAGCAACCTCGCTTTTATACATTAAAAGGACACCATGATAAAGCCTTTTTTTTTTCCTTTGCAAAGAAATAATTTCTCAACTTCCTGATTCCTTTCCCTTGGGCTGTCTTTCCTCCCTGCAATATTGTTATTGACTGTTAATTAGCCAGCAAGAGCTTTTTCAAGAGCCTGCTATATTTGATCCTTAACAACACATCTTCCCTGGGCTCCCCATTAGCTATTAAATATTCTCCAGACCTCCTGTGAGTGATTGCCTTTTAAAATTTGACCTTTTAGTTTTGTTCTTATCTAAAGCCTATTGTTTTTCAATTTCTCTCTTAAGGCTGAACAAATTATGATGAATTTCTAGGATTTTTTCACCCACTTAGATACTGAATTTAATTATGTCATACGCAGAATTATCTACAGGGTTTCCCAGTCATTTCTGGGACCAGTTCAGTATATTTTTAATATTGTGTGCTTGAACTCCCTTTGGACCTGGCATTCTGCTATATTACTAGTAATTCATTTTAAAGTAGCAAATTAAACTCTGCATTCTTTAATCAGAACATATCACACATAAACTTTTTATAATAATTTACTGATAACTTTCATTTACCAAGAATAACAGCATCAAAAACCAAACAAATCCAAGAGGTATCTATCCATCACAACTTTCTAACAGAGATTATACTCTCTCCCCATGTCTATCCTATAATCCTAAAATGTAATATCTCAATTTAGATGCAAAAATCTTTTGAGACAAAGAATTGAGACAGAGTCCAATTCTCTAGGATGTTTCTATGTAAAATTACTCTTATAAGACCTTATTTGCCTTAACCAGATATTTGGCTAGTAGGACAAGATAGCTTTTCCAAGGTATGTATAAAGCTAAAACCAGGGGAGATAGAAGGGTTGGGGAGGAGGTAATCAGATAGTGCTTTAACTCAAATATTTAAGGCCTTAACATTTTATAAGTAGAAGCTATATGAAGAACCTACAATAGAAGCCAAAAAGAACTGATGTCTCTGGTGAAAATTTTCATTAAAAAAGACATTACTTCAAGAGCATGCAGTATAGTAGCTGCAATAAGTATTTGTCCATTAGTAAGAAAGAACTGGGGATATTAGAGACCTGTGGAATCATTAACTGTAAAAGTACAGCGAATCC
The DNA here is from genome assembly GCF_000147115.1 of Myotis lucifugus. NCBI lineage: Eukaryota > Metazoa > Chordata > Mammalia > Chiroptera > Vespertilionidae > Myotis > Myotis lucifugus. The sequence goes on along the minus strand of NW_005871048.1, from coordinate 32,921,085 downwards.
CTTGATTGGGGCAGTTTTTAAAGGGATGCTATTAAGGAAAACGGAGTTAAAACAAAGCTCCTTTTAAAAGTTAAAACTTTAAAACCATACCAATGACTGATAGAAAAAAATTATTCTCTTGAAATATGGTGTTGAAATAGAGCTCTATGGATACCCTGAACTATCAGAAAGGTAAACAAATGAGTCCTAAAACAAATTCAGTCTGAAATATTGCTGGAGGAAAAAATGACAAAACTAAAGCTTCCCTACTTCCAGGCACATCATGGGAAGGCAATAATGCTGAGAAAAACAGAAGGCAGCAGGAAAAGAGGAAGACCAAATATGAGATGTATTAACTCTATAAAAGAACCCATAAGCATGAGTTTTCAGGAGCTGAGTAGGCTGTTGAGGACAGGAAATTATGGACATCACTCACTGATAGGGTTGCTAGGAGATGGAGCTGATTCAATGGCACATAACAACAATGCAAAGGACCCACACCAGAACTTCTGATTCAAATGGACTTGGGTGGAATGAAGGCAGTGCTATTGTTTATATAGTAGTCCAGGTGATTCTAAGTATAACCAGGGTTGATAAACACTGAGTAGAACCTCTGTGTATAAATCCTATCTTCCATCCATCCATCCATCCATCCTTAGTTTATGTGCTAGGTGCTAAGAATGTAAAGATTAATATGTCATGGTCCTTTTCTCAATGCTCTTGCAATAAATGGACAAGGAAATAATCATGTACAATGCAAAGTGAAAAAGAGCTCTACTAGGAGAATGAATGCAGTTTCTCAAAGGAACTCAGTTATCAATAACTAAGTCAGTCTAGCAGGCTAGAGAATATTGAGTTTCAGAGAAGGAGTCTTGCAGGCTAAGGGAAATGCTTCTAAGTTACCTGGAGTTACAAATCATTTATAAGGTTATTTTTCTGAATTAATATACATCTCATTATTCTGCAGTTCTGAGAGTGAGACATATGTTTTCTGGTTTCCTACTTTTACTATGGTATGCTATCATTTTATATTTTTGCATAATTATTCATAATACTTTATCCAAAATTAACCACTCTATTCTTTCAACTGCATATTAAATTAGTTCATTTGCACATCTCTCTATTTTAGTGGCCAATATTAACAATCAACTACTTTGAATTTTTTCTGTATTGAGTCATCAGACCCAAAACTAAGTGAGATGAGATTCACATTCACATGGGAAGAAGAGCTGTGATACATGTGGTTGCCATCTTACTCACTCACTCACTCATTAAAATTTTGATGAGCTTATTCTATGAAGTAGGCTCCAAACTATATGATTGGATAGGTTAGTAAATAGGGATAGGTCCTGTTCTGAGAAATCTCACTTTCTATAATTCTATTCAGGAAAGAGATAATTGTGATAAAATATAGTGAAGTATGTTCTAAATACCACTATGCACAAGAGGCACTGTGATCATAGAAGAGGCAGTGCCTCGCCTAGAGGTGATGTGGAAGATTACTTACAGAAGGTGATATTCCACTGGTGCTTAAAGGATTAGCAGGAGTCTTGTAGAGGTGTTAAAAGTAAGAAGGGACATAAAACAACACAATGTTTCCAGAGAAACCTGAGCACTTTTAAATGTCTGGATACTCACAGGGATTATGTGTATAGAACTACTAGGAATGGTGGTTACAAGGAAGTCTGGAACTAGATTTTTATGGCCTTGCAAACCAAGTTAAGGAGTGTGAACTTTAGTATTCGGGTACTGGGGAGGGAATAGAGAATTCAAGAAGTGTGAAGGGGAGCATAGAATTGAATAGATTTGATTTTCAGAAAGTTCATTCACATACTCTAGAATTTCATTACTGGTAACATTTTGGGAAAAACAATTCAAAACATCACAAGAAAAAATTATGTTGAGTTCATAATACTCAAATCACAAAATATTATGACTATAGCCATGTATCTTCAAGCATTTAGCTTAGTTTGAAATGCATACGGATTTCCTAATATTTAGGGTTGGCATATTTAGCAAATAAAAGTGTATGATGCCTATGCAATATTTTGCTCATATTAATACAAAAATAGTTTATCTGAATTCAGATTTACTTGGAAATCCTGTACTTTATCTGGGAATCCCAATTGAATTGTCAACTAGAATCTGCTTTCTCCATATTTTCTTTCTTGCCTTTTATATAAGCACTTTAATTTTCAGCATATGGTCATGTATTTCATTTTTTATTTTCAGCAGACCCCAAGGAAAATTACCTGCAGTGAAAATCATTATTGGCAAAGGAGTGCTCCTCAGGCTTTTGCTCAAACTAAAATTCATTGCTTGCATTCTGCAAATTGGTGCATAATCTTTAGAGTTTACTTCTATGCAAGTTTCAATATATAAGTATGAACAAACAACACCTTGGGATGACAACATAACAACGAGTAGCACATTTACCCACTTGAACATTATTTAATATGTGCCAAACATTGTTCTAAATGTTTTATATATAACATTATACCCTCTGAGCTAGTTACTGTTATCATAACTGTTTTACAGATGAGGGAATTGAAAATTTACAAAACTTGCCAAGAGTCATGAAGGTGGTAAAAATGAGATTAAAACTTGGATAATTTTTCTCAAGAAGCTATTCACCAGTACACTAAACCACCACTATGGAAGATTAATACTCCCAATTCACCTTCCCTTCATACTTGCCTTCAAGGTGCCACTCAATGTGCTGGGGACAATAGATAGGGGATAATATATGGTCCTTGATCTCAGAACATTCATAATGCTCTACAGATACTAGCATTGCTGCTCTGGGACAGACTAGTTCTAAAATCTTAGTTTGTAATACTTTTTGCCTTTATTCCACTTAGTATTTTTTCTCAAAAACTTACGTGGTTTAGCTTAATGAGCACCTGTTCTTTTATTCCTGAAATCTACAATGGCTTGTTATTTAGAAATAGATTTCTTTGGCTCTTACATTTTGCTGTACATGCCTTCTTACTGTACATTCAGATGAAAGAGACACATTTGTTTTTTTTATAGAAGGCATAAATATATTTTATATCTGTACAATTGAAATTTTTCTTTTTCAGGGGTAACAATTCACATTATTCTAAAATCTTTATATGAAAGATAGCATACACACAAAAAAGGTACACCAAACAATGCAATAAAGTGAATTATCTTTAAAAGACAAACTTTGTAACAACCACCAAGTTCAAACACAAAATAACTGCCAGCACTCCAACAGCCTTCACATGACCCATCCATAAACAACATCCCTTCCAGCCTCACCAAGATAACAATCTCCTGCTCACAATTGTAATCACAGCCTCACTCTTCGTACAGTTTAGTAGTGTCATTATTTAAATACACATTGTTAAACATTATTGTTTATTCTCTCATGTTTAAACTCTGTAGCAAAAAAAATAAAAAAATAAACCACAGTCATATCAATTGATGCAGAAAAAGCATTTGACAAAATCCAACACCAATTTTTGATAAAAACTCTCAGCAAGGTGAGAATAGAAGGATCAGACCTCAGCATAATAAAAGCCATATATGACAAACCCACAGCTAACATCAATGGGCAAAAACTAAAACCATTTCCCTTAAGAACAGGAACAAGACAGGGATGCCCACTCTCACCACTCCTGTTCGACATAGTACTGGAAGTATTAGCCATTGCGATTAGACAAGAAGAAGAAATAAAAGGCATCCAAATTGGAAAAGAAGAAGTAAAACTGTCCTTATTCGAAGATGACATGATATTGTACATAAAAAACCCTAAAGACTCCATCAAAAAACTACTAGACTTAATACATGAATTTGGCAATGTAGCAGGATACACAATTAACGCCAAGAAATCTATGGCATTTCTATACATCAATAGTGAACATACAGAAAGAGAGACTAGAAAAGCTATCACATTTACCATCACACCAAAAAAATTAAGATACCCAGGAATAAACCTAACTAAAGAGGTAAAAGAACTCTACTCAGAAAACTACAGGACATTGAAAAAAGAGATAGAGGAAGACATAAACAGGTGGAAGAACATACCATATTCATGGATTGGTAGAATCAACATCATTAAAATGTCCATACTACCCAAAGCAATCTATAAATTCAACGCACTTCCCATTAAAATACCAATGGCATATTTCACAGACCTAAAACGAACTCTCCAAAAATTCATCTGGAATAAAGACCCTGAATAGCTGTAGTGATCCTGAGAAAGAAGAAGAAAGTAGGTGGGATCTCAATGCCAGATATCAAGTTGTATTACAAAGCCACTGTTCTCAAAACTGCCTGGTACTGGCACAAGAACAGACATATAGATCAATGGAATAGAATAGAGAGCCCAGAAATCAGCCCGAACCAATATGCTCAATTAATATTTGACAAAGGAGGCAAGAACATACAATGGAGCCAAGATAGTCTCTTCAATAAATGGTGTTGGGAAAATTGGACAGATATATGCAAGAAAATGAAACTAGACCACCAACTTACACCATACACAAGAATAAACTCAAAATGGATAAAGGACTTAAATGTACGACAGGAAACCATAAAAATTCTAGAAGAATCCAAAGGCAACAAAATCTCAGACATATGCCGAAGCAATTTCTTCACTGATACAGCTCCTAGGGCATTGGAAACTAAAGAGAAAATAAACAAATGGGACTACATCAAAATAAAAAGCTTCTGCACAGTAAAAGAAACCATCAACAAAACAATAAGAAAGCCACTGCATGGGAGAACATATTTGCCAATGTTATCACTGATAAGGGTTTAATCTCCAACATTTATAGGGAACTCATACACCTTAACAAAAGGAAGATAAACAATCCAATAAAAAAATGGGCAAAGGACCTAAGTAGACACTTTTCAAAAGAGGACATTCAGAAAGCCAAGAGACATATGAAAACATGCTCAAAGTCACTAATTACCCAAGAGATGCAAATTAAAACAACAATGAGGTACCATCTCACACCTGTCAGAATGGCTATCATCAACAAATCAACAAACGACAAGTGCTGGAGAGGATGCAGAGAAAAGGGAACAGTTGTGCACTGCTGGTGGGAATGCAGACTGGTGCAGCCACTAGGGAAGACAGTATGAAGTTTCCTCAAAAAGTTAAAAATGGAACTCCCATTTGACCCTGTGATCCCACTTCTAGGAATCTATCCCAAGAAACCAGAAACACCAATCAGAAAGAACATATGCATCCCTATGTTCATAGCAGCACAATTTACCATAGCTAAGATTTGGAAACAGCCTAAGTGCCCATCAGCAGATGAATGGATTAGAAAACTGTGGTACATCTACACAATGGAATACTATGCTGCTGTAAAAAAGAAGGAATTCTTACCGTTTGCAACAGCATGGATGGAACTGGAGAGCATTATGCTAAGTGAAATAAGCCAGTCAAGGAAAGAAAAATACCACATGATCTCACTTATTTATGGATAATAAAGACCATTATAAACTTATGAACAAAAATAGATACAGAGGCAGAGCTGCCTTGAACAGACTGTCAAACTACGGCGGGAAGCCGGGGAGGGTTGCGGGTGTGTGTGTGTGTGGGGGGGGTGGTAAGAGATCAACCGAAGGACTTGTATGCATGCATATAAGCGTAACCAATGGACACAAGACACTGGGGGGTAGGGGAGGCCAGGGGAAGGTCAAGGGGGGGAAAAAAGGAGACATATGTAATACTCTTTGTAATATTTTAAGCAATAAAACAAAATTTTAAAAAATCATTTAGTATGGACTCTGAAGTTGTGGTTTCATTCACAATCTTGTTGCAATAAATTCATTTTCATAGTTTTATAGTAATTCACAATAAAAGTTACCACAATGCACTTTATATTTCTATTATTTTTAGAAAACATAGGTTAACATTTCAAGGTTTATTAGTCCTTTAAGATAAGGGGCAACAGCTATATATACAAAGGATAGAATAAAATATTAGTATTATCACTGCCTTTTTATAGCTGAATTTTATTGCTAAATAAAAAGTAGTTCTCATTTTTTAAAAACTAGTGAAGTTTAACCTCTAAATAATACAAATTAATCTTTGATTTATAAACTGAATATATTATTTATAATTTATTCTTACAGTGCTGGTGAAAATATTAGATCAGAATTATACAAATATGTGCCATGAATTAAAGAGAAGAAGCAAGTATTAGCCCCACATGGGTGAAACTTATTATAAAATCAGTTATATTTGACAGGTTCAGAGCAATTATCTTAGTAGATATAGTTAAAATAAAACTTTTCCTGTGGTAGGCCCCAAACTAAAATCCATAATTTAGGTTTTTCCACCTATGGACACTTTCTCTGAAAAAATGTACATTTATGCCAAACTACCAAATTTTGCATTATCTTGGGGTGTTTAGAACCCCCTGAACCTTACCTGTGTCCCTTTATGTTGTTCATGGCATTGGTGTGGTTGCTGGAAATAAAAGTCCAGTGAGTGTGCTTGTACATGTCTCAGTGCATAAGTATATTGCTTTTTTTCTGGGTATATCCAGGAGTGAAATGGCTGAGTTATTTATGTATTTGGTATGTAATGCTAATATGTTTTCTAAAGCGGTTATACCAATTTGCACTACATCAGCAATTTAATTCCTAATCTTTTTAAAGATACAAACTGCATGAAACTTGTAGGTAACCACTTATTTCACCTCATATACAAGCTGTAGAGTAGAAGGGCTAAACACCAATATGTCTTTTGATTTTATTGATTTCAGAGAGAAAGGGAGAGGGAGAAAGAGACAGAAACACCCATGATGAGAGAGAATTATTGATTGACAGCCTTCCACATGCCCCACACTGGGGATCGAGCCCGCAACCAGGGCATGTGCCCCGACTGGGAATCAAACTGTGACCTCTTGGTTCATAGGTGGACGCTCAACAACTGAGCCCCACTGGCCGGGGCAATATGTCTTTTTAAGATACATTTTTACCAAGAGAGGCTTTTAAGGAAATGATGAAAACTTTAAATTCACTAGGTTGAATTACATTTTTTCTTCAATGACCATACCTTCAAAAGAATAGACTGATAGCTTATACTAAGAAAGATGAACAACTGAGCATGTAAGCAGTGCCACATTTAACAGGCACTGATCCAGTTAAATTTTGTATATCCTGAAAAAGAATTTCACTTAACTCTAGAATTAATTTCTTAAAAATAACTCTATAAATCAATTATCACCTACAGATACACGTAGACTCAGATGATAAAATCAGAATACTTTCTGCATCTACATTTCGATATCTTTAAACTTACATTTTAAGCATAATTAAAAGTATGTCTACAAAGAATAGGTCTTATTATACTTCTATAGCAACTACCAGGATTAAATGAGGTAATTTATGGGAAAAATATCTTGCAAACTCTCAAGAATGTGAAAAATTTTCCACATTATTGGAATATTGGTTAATCCATATTCATATTTTTCTGTGAAATGTTTCTTGGTTATGCAGCTGAATGAAAATGTATGTAATTTTTAATGAGATTTCCATATGTAGAAACTTCCACTTTTGGGGCTATCATCAGAGTAAATAAATGGGTAGCATTTTCATAAATATTCTACAGATGAGAAGCCTTGCCTTGGAGAGGCATGAAAGACAGTATTTATTCCCATAACTGCTAAGCCCGTGGAAATTTTGAACCATTGAATGGAGTTATTCAACAGAAACTCCTGAATATATTTCATCCTAAAGTGGTAACATTTACTGTTTTTTAAAAACCAAGGACATAAAGTCTCTATACATTTTGGCTTGGCTGACAGATCACTGAGACCTAGGACTGACAGATATAAATGGCCCGTAAATACAGAGAATGCGCCTTCTTAATTTCCTAGGCATTTCCCCTCTATGTCCCATCAAGGTGAAAGAGCTGGGTGGCTCCATTCCTGTCAATTCCAGAATCTCATCTACATAATTACAGGAGTGTTCCTGGATGTCTGGCAGAGCTGGAGGCAGCAAACCTCTGCTGCACTCCAGGCCACCCTGGAAGAAGCTGCTTCAAGCAACCAACTCACTACTCAGAGCCAAAGAAGTGCTGCCGACATGCCATTCCTTTTCATATTTCATTTTCTCTCCTACATTTACTAAGTATGCCAAGTGGACATATTTTCTTCATTAAAAGTGATAACGTTGGCCTGGCTGGCATCGCTCTGTGTTTGAATATGGACCTATGAACCAAGAGGTCACAGTTTGATTCCAGGTTAGGGCACGTGCCCGGGATTGCAGGCTCAATCCCCAGTGTGGGGCATGCAGGAGGCAGCCAATCAATGACATTGGCATTCAAGGGAATTTCTGTTTTTGGCCAAGGCCTAGTACCAGAGACCAGATTTGCCCTCCTGCCTGAAACAACCCAATAAAGTAAAACAGCCAAAACATATGAGACAACAGAGTTTTCAAGACACTAAACAATAAGAAAGAAAGGACAATAATAAGCCAGGTGGGCCCTAAAATTGCCCAGGTTTACTGCCTTAAGAGGGATTCCAGGCCATGGCACAGAGAAGAAGAATCCAGGAGGAGCCTGAAAAACTTTCTGAGTTGAAGAGTGCTGAGAGGAGAGGGTTACACACAGACAGCCCCCACTGCCATCTGCGCAGCCTGTCCTGAACACGGGAGTGCCCCTCAGGGATTCCACGGAGTCTGGATCAGCTCTGGCAAGTGAGGAAACTACTGAGAAAGAACCATCTAAATGCACCAGAGGGAGCAATACTTGGAGATCACACCAAGCCAGGAAAACTCCCTTCAGTTAGACTGGAAAATAAAGCAATTCATGGGGCTTTGGGCAGAGGACTTGGAAAAGACTTGCCTGCATTGTGGGGAATAATTACTCCTGGACTAAACACCTCATTGGTCCTGCCTGGTAATCTTATAAGCAAGACCCAGAAGGATCAAACTGTTTCAAGTAACTAGTGTAAGAGAACTAAGCTCAAGAAGACATATAGGACTATAGAGTATCTAGCACTCAACAAGGTTAAATTCATGTCTAGAATCCAGTCGAGATTACTAGTAATAGGGATGGAAAAAAGCAGGAGTAAATCACATATTAGATTTAGCAGATAACGATATTAAAATGTTTACCATACCTCATTTCTATACATTGAAAATGTTAAGTAGAGGCATGGAAAATGTAAAAATATATCCAAATTGAACTCCCAAGGATGAAAACTATAATGCGTGAAATGAAAAATACACTAGGATAAAGCCAATTAGACATCGCAGAAGAAAAGATTAGTGAACATTAAAGACATAATAGAAAGTATATAATAGAAAGTATATATAATCACGTGGATCTTTGGCAACACACATATCCCCAGCACCAGAAATATGAAGAAAAGTACGCAAAGGCACATTATGATTACACAAAAAGTAGAAGTAATTCTGCAGATAAATGTAGTCTTCAATAAATACTTTTTAACAAATTAATATCTATATGCATAAAAACCTAGATGCATGTCCAATACTATATACAAAAAATTAACTCAAAATGGATTGTAGATCTTAAAGGGAAACCTAAAACCATAAAAAATTTACATTAGAAATTATGGGAGAAAATTGTTCTTGGCTCAATTAAGACAAAGTTTTCTTAGCTATACCCTCAAAAGCACGAGCCATTAAAATTAACAAATTATACTTTATCAAAATTATAAACTTCTGCTCTTCAAAATCAACTTTAAAATAATGAAAAGGCAAGCAACATTTGGAAAAATAGATTTTCAAATAAAATTTCTCATAAAGCACTTGTATCCAGGATGTATAAATAATTCTCAAAACTCAATGGGAAAGAAACAAATGACAAAAAAAAATCTTGGCAAAAGATTTGAACAGACACCTCACAAAAGAATATTTGACAAATAAACATTAAAAGATGTGACATCATTTGTCTTTAGAGAAATAAAAATTAAAACAAAGAAAAAAGATATCACTGTGGCTAAGAAAAAAAATTACCATACCAAGTGTTGGTGAGGATGTGTATTAATTAATCTCCCATCACTGTTGGTCAGAATGTAAAATAATACAATCTGCTCAGAAAATAGTTTGGCAGTTTCTCAAATATTTAAACATAAATTTACCATATCATCCAACCATTCAAACCCTAGATATTTACAAAACAGAAATGAAGCTTATGTCCAAACAAAGATATGTGTGAGTGTTCATAGCAGCTTTATTCGTAAGAGCCCAAAACAACCCAAATATCCAGCAATCAGTGAACAAATAAACAAATCATAGTATACCCGTACAATTAACTACAACTTAATAAAAAATGAACTATTGATACAAGCAACAACAAAAAGGGATCTCAAAATATGTTGAGTGAAAGAAACCAGACAAAAGGAGAACATATTTTCTGATTCTATTTATATACATTCCCAGCAATGCAAATGAATCTGTAGACATAGAAAGCAGATCAGTGGTTTTCTGGGATGAAGTTGGTGGACAGATGGGAGGAATTACAATGGGGTAAAAAGAAACTCTGTTGGTAATAAAATATTCAGTATTTTGATTTAAATGATGGCTTCATAAGTGCATGCATATATCAAAATGTTTCATACTGTACATTTTAAATATATATCTTTTATTATATGGTAATTATACCTGGACAGAGATGATGAAGAAAGTGCTCATGTCAACATTCTTTTTAAAAAAATATATTTTATTGATTTTTTACAGAGAGGAAGGGAGAGGGATAGAGAGTTAGAAACATCGATGAGAGAGAAACATTGATCAGCTGCCTCCTGCACACCCCCTACTGGGGATGTGCCCGCAACCAAGGTACATGCCCCTGATCGGAATCGAACCCGGGACCTTTCAGTCCGCAGGCTAACACTCTATCCACTGAGCCAAACTAATTAGGGCATCAACATTCTTTTTATAACTCATTTATCAATTGTGCTTTTACAACTACACACACACACACACACACACACACACACACACACACACTATGCACACACATTGCAATACAATCACCTAGTTATCCAGCAACATCAGCCTTCTCAAATCCACATCAGAGAGAGTTTTGTTTTTTATACTTAAACCTCAAAGTGAAAACCATGCCGCCCAAATGAAATGAGGCAGGTCTTATTGGAAAGACTGAGTAGTTTAATAAAACATACTAATAGAAGGAGCTGTACTCATAAAAATGACAAAAATACTAATTTTTTCATGGTAGTTCACCTCCTACTTTGCAGGTTATTTTCATCATTCAGGAAAGGCTTTGCAGGAAGCCTTAAATGAAGATGAATGGAAAAATAGTAACACAACTGCAAGATTTTCTATTGCATATGTTTTTGGTTTCAGATTGGATTTATTTCTGATGTGGCTGACTGTAAGAAGTCTGACGATTACTAAACTATAACTGGGTTTACTCAGACCTCCCCTAATAGTTCTTATTTCTCAGTAATTTTTCTGAGGCTCATAAAGTATATTAATGTGAATGTTTCCTGTATCCATAGCATCTATTTAAGTGACTGCAATTTTCATTTAGGAACTATGAAATAATTCTCTCTAGTTCTCTTTAGTCTTATGTGAGATGTATGGCTTTAAAGATGTATATATTTAAAGGATAATGTTCTTATTAATTTCTGTTAATATACACTAAAATGGAAATCTCAATTCCAATAATTATTTCCCATGTAATTTCACATTGTAAAAGTAAGCCTTCAGGGCAACAGTTTCCATCATCTGCAATGAACCTGATGAAAACATTTGACTATTTCCTAACGAGAGCTTTAACAAATGGTCCTAATCTGTCAGAGAGGAATGGGTCTGATTAGAAACTGCATTGCTGTGTTATGCTATTATAAAATGAATGCTGAAAAAAAAGTTTAGTTCCCTTTAATAAAATTCAATGACTGTAAACTGACTTAATATCTGTAAATAGTAAGTATAAGTGTAACTGCACCCACTTAATTTGGTTATTTAATTTGGCCCTGAGGATAATGATTTGAGTTTATGCAGCAAATTACTTCCCTATACTCATTAAATCTCTGTCCGATGTCTCAGAGGATAAAGGAAGGATTATGTGGTCTCAACCTAATGGACTACAGAGTTTCTTCACAAGTAATATTATTATTTTTCCAAAATAGAATCCATTCACAGGTACTGCAAAATTTAAAATATTTTGGTGAAGTTCTGCAGAGACAAAGGACCAAGATCTATTGATGATCAATTTTCTTTCTAAGTGTGCAAATGTATTTTTGAAATCCATAGAGCTCTCTGTAGGTACTACCACTGAACTATACTACATTTTTATGTTAAAGAAATATAGAGGTTATTGTAATTGTGCATAGGGAAAATGATTGACACCTTATTTTGATTTGCTTGCTATATATTATAATTGCAGAGGTGCAGCAACTTAGTCTGTGGCTTTTATTTCATTATTTACATTAATAGAAAACTCATATTTCTTACATGTAATGTGATCTTTCTATGCTCTTCTGAATTCTGTAAGTTATACAATTATTTTAGGTCTTCTACTGATTATTTTTACAATCTTAATCAATATATTTAAACCTACTTGTTCATCAGCTTTAGACATTCAGGCTATATATCTCCTTTCGTACCTCTTTCCTACCTCTACTGCCCTACTTCTCTTGTTTACTATTAAAATGCTATTTATTTTTGCAATACATTCTGTCCTGTTGTGGTAAGTGTATCAGTTGATGAAAGTTACAGTTAGTCTGTGCAACAACCACCAACCTCTCCGGTATCCAATATGCCTATGCTATTTATTTCTGCACCATCTGAAGTCACTGAGGGGGGGCTGGTGTCAGGGGACCTCAAGGTGAGCTTCCCAACGTGCTCTGCTTTGAACTCAAGATCCTGACAGGTTGTCTCCTTGTTGAGGTCTGGGCTCAAGTCTGCTCCCTGTGTGATTATTCTGAAATCCAAGCCGAGGCAGCAGCTACACTGTGCACCTCTGTGGTGGGAACAACAGAAGCTCAAAGGAGCAAGTGAAACATGCAAAGACTCAGAAATGTATCACTGTCAATCTGATTCATTCAATTGTCAAAATCAAGCAGCATCTGCAAACTCAAAGTTGAAGGGGGGTAAGAGAAATATATTCCTCCTTTCCAGAAAGAATTTCAAAGTCACACAATAAAGAGTAAGGATATAGGAAAGGATGAAACATTGGGACAATAATGTCACCTATATATTAATTCTTTAATGTCTTCTACATAACTAATTGAAAAATTGGAAATTAAAGAGTATTTACAGTACCATCCTATATAATAAAAGGTTAATATGCAAATTGACCCTAACAGTGAACGACTGGGAATGACTGGTCGCTATGATGTGCACTGTTCACCAAGGGGCAGACACTTAACGGAGGAGCTGCCCCCTGGTGGTCAGTGTACTTCCACAGGGGAGCATCACTCAGCCAGAAGTCAACTCATGGATGGCCAGCGCAGCAGTGGTGGTGGGAGCCTCTCCTGCCTCCACGGCAGTGCTAAGGTGTCCGAATAATGGCTTAGGCCTGCTCCCCATGGCTCCCAGGCTGCCAGAGGGATGTCTGACCCCCAGTTGAGGCCTGATCCTTTGGGGGCGGGCCTAAGCAGGCAGGTGGACATCCACCAAGGGCTCCCCGGGCTGCCAGTGTGCATCATAGTGACCAGTAGTTCCACCGTTAGGGTCAATTTGCATATTATCCTTTTATTATATAGGATGATGCTGCGAGAGGGCACAGGCTAGGCTGAGGGACACCCCTCCACTGCCCCAAGTGCACGAATTTTCCTTCACTGGGCCTCTAGTAATTTTATAAATATTAGTCACTGTAAAGCCATGTATGAACACTGTGGTTCAGCAAAAAATACACTATGGAGGCTGCTCTAGTAACACAAATGGATTTCCTTTTGATATAGTCTACCAATTGTTCAAAATCATGTCACCTTCAGATGCTTCATATTTATAAGAGCTTCTTTCTCTCTTTCTTATTTTTTCCCCACATTATCATACTGTTTTTTTTGTTGTTGAAGTAAGAAAAAACTTATTTGGCATATGATATGATCACAATCTTCAGTATTTAGATTGAAATGTATTCCTATGCTTCTTGAGAATGTTCTCCTGCCCTGTGATTAGTTATTCTAAGTTTGGCTGATTGTTTTCCAGGCCTGGTGCCAGCTACATCCTAGGATTTGTGTTTCTTTCTCTCCTAAGTGAGTCTATTCTTTCCTGGATCCTATGTTTCTTCTTTTTCATTTGTCATAGGATATCATCAGATGATTTTCATGAAAGAAGTAAGGAAAATATTATTTTTACCCTTTGTCTTAAAATTGTCCCCACACTTGAATAAAATTTGGCTAGTAACAAAAGCCTAAGTTTAAATTCATGTACCCCTAGAAATATAAAGTACATCCATTTCTTAATTGACTTCCACTATATAGAGTTGCTGTGTCTGAGAAGTCTAAACCAATATCAATTTTGCTTCTTTAGGGTTAACTTTAGGGTTAATTTTTGTTTCTCCTAGGGGTTTTGTAATTTTTTCTATACCCATATTTTATTAGAATTTGTCTGGCTAGGTCTTATTTTTTGTTCATTGAGTTGGTATTCATTAATTTATTTCAATATCATGACTCATTTGTTATTACCTCCAATTTTTCTATTCTCCCCAGAACTACAAAACTAGTCCTATGTTGACTTTCATAAGTTGATTCTTCCTGTTTATTAAACATGTCTCATATTTCTCAGTTTATTATATTTTGATCTAAGTTTTGGAAGATTTCTCTGACTTTATTTTCCTTTTGTATTAAAAAAAATTCTTCCAGTCATATTTTTCATCTCTGTGAACTTTTTGCAAAGTGACATATTTTTATGTATATTATGTTTTCTTTATATTTGCAATTTAGATGATTTAAAAAAATCTCTCTGTTCCATGAATCATACTTGCTTCCTCTCGTATCAGTTATTCTATGTGTTCATAGATCTTCTGTATTGTACTGGTGACTTCAAATGCCTTATGATCCTTGATTGGCTACTTACATGAGTGAAAAACTAGATTAATTAATATACTTAACCACTGTGGTCTCGCCAGTCTTTTTATAAGTTTATCTTCACCAACAGTCTTCTCTCCTGCATGGAAGGGCTGACTATAGACCTTGGCGACTACCTCCATCTTGAAAAATAAAAATTTTGTTCAGCTATGCCTACTGCCACATTAGGAAACCAAGCTCTGTCCAAGGAAACCGCTGAAACTTTTAGATAGTCTTCCAGTTTCAGCCTTGAAAATCATACTTTGTAGGTAGGAGGATAGTGAAGGAAAGAGTTATACAACTGGTATTGCTGTTGTAGCAAGTTCTTAACTAACTACGTGATCTAATTTCTGTCAGCTCATGACTCCCAGCTTGGACTCTTCACCAGGAGAAGAACGGCCCTACCTCCATTCAGACTTTTCCAGCTCAGGGATATAGACTCTTGGTCCCTTCTCTATCACCATAATTCTTTCCCCTGTTCTTTCATCCAGAAACGTCAAAAATCACCTTGGGCTCATAGTCCCTTCTCACTATTTTTAGAGTGTTAAAAACATATTCTTTTTTTCTTTATTTAAGTTTCACTGTAACTTTAATGAGATTTAAGAATAAAGGTATGATAAATCTGTATGTTCAGTGTGCCATCTTGAAAGGCTAAACTTAAATTATATATAATATAAAATTAGGTGAAAACGTGGGAAAAGAAGTAGACTATCCATTAAGGCATTTTTTTCCCCTCCAAATTTAACTGAAATCTTTACTCTTTACTCCAAGATTATTAATGAAGAAGCTCTGAAGCGCTGGGAAATCTGCCACAGCCCCTTGGCTTACATGGCTCTCTGCGAAACGAGGCTCATTTCTTCTGACTGGTCGGTAAAGTTACTGGAGAGCATATTCCCTGGGAGAGCATTAAGCTCAGTCCTAGAGACTGTTAGGAAAGCTTCTGGAGAAGTTATTCTTTTTAAAAATTCTAGCATCCACTAGATAAAACCTTTCTCCAGCCTATATTCATTGAGACATCAGACCAGAGTACCTTCATCACAGGTCACAGAGACAGAAAGAGAAAAGGAGAAAAAGTTAAACAAAGTTGGGCTTTCTCCTTCCTTACTGCCATCATTATCAAAATGTTTATGCCAGCCATGAGACATGATCAAAAACTTTTCACTTTAAGTCTCCTTGGAAAAAGAATAGCAGATTCTTAATAATGATCTCAGAATAGTTCTTTAACCATTACTGATTCTACTAAAGAGCTGAAGAGTATGCCGAACCGGTTTGGCTCAGTGGATAGAGCGTCGGCCTGCGGACTGAGGGGTCCCAGGTTCGATTCCGGTCAAGGGCATGTACCTTGGTTGCGGGCACATCCCCAGTGGGGGGCGTGCAGGAGGCAGCTGATCGATCTCTCTCATCGATGTTTCTAACTCTCTATCCCTCTCCCTTCTTCTCTGTAAAAAATCAATAAAATATATTATAAAAAAAAAGAGCTGAAGAGTATTTGACAAGAATGTCTAAATAAACCTTTGTGGGTTTTTTTTTCTTTAAATGACATAGATTTACTCATATTAATAATTTGGAAACAGTTTTATATACATTCCAGATGTGAAGCAATAAATAACATTCAAACAGCTATTAAGATCAAGATAAAGAAGGGGTCTATGGGTGATGAGATGCTCAAACTCTTCAAAAATATATACAACCCACACAAACACACATGGTTTATTTTCAATTTTAAATTTTCATGGGAAAATTTGCTTTTCTATTAAAAGTTATTATAAAGATGTGTAATACATTAAAAATAATAGCATAGCCCCCGCATACAAAGCTAAATGCATAAGTACCTAAATGAATAAATATTCAGAAATGTTAATTAAAATAAGACAATACTACCGACTTGGAATATTGCATATATTGCTGACAAATAAAAATGGATGTTTCAAAAATTTTCTAGACCATGATAGCTAGAATATATTACTGAACAAAAGAAGTCTTGCTATAATGAAGCAGGATGCTGAATATAATTAAAGTATTACAATAGCATTTAGACAAAATTGTTAGGCACAACAAGCTTCATTACATTGAGGAAAGACTTTTTAAAATGCATTTGAAAAACCAGATGTCCTAGTAAGTAAAAGCAAAAATAAATTGAAATCTGACTGGTTTATAAATCTATCAATTATATTGGACAGAGTCAAGTAATATTTTTGCATTCTCATTTCTCTACTTTTATAGAGCAATTCATAAAAATAGGTAACCTTAGGGCTTTCCCAATTTTCCATCGTAACTCTGAAAGTGAACACTACTCTAATATTTAGAAGGATAGTATCTGCACTGGAGGAAATTAAAGTGAATACCAGGAAAATAATTTATCCAAGTCCCACTAGCAAAACACAAAAAAATTCAACTGCATTCCTACATATCTAAATATGTCATCTTTTTCTCTGTGAGATGCCCAGAATTATGCTACAAAATAGAATACCTGGGAGATAAAAGAGCACTCAGAACATCAACATAGGAACACATCGATCACTAAAACATAATTTTAAAATGCTTCCAGCATATTCAAAACACATACATTTCATAGTTGTGTAGTGCACAGTACTACCTTATTATAAAGTAAGTTTTGCATCTATTTGCTATTTATTCCCTAATCACATGGTAAAGTAGGATAGTTAAAAGTGAAGAAACACATAAATATAAAAACATTTGGTTTTATGTCCAGAAACCTTTCATCCTAAAATGTGTAGGAAAACTATTACTTTGGAAAAGAGTATTTGTGATAAATTCTCCATTTTTCTGTAACAGGGTGTTTACCTTAATTTTTGCAACCTTCAGGTCAAGGAACTCAATTATGTCATTCTATGCTTTTGTGCTTCAGTTTAATTTCAGTATATAGAGTATTGATCTAATAATCATACTCTACTCCCCCAAATATCTACAGTCATTTTCCCCAAAAACTCATTTATTACAAAACATATCAAAACAGCCCCTCTGGTGCCTATAACAAGGGAACAAACAACAATAAAAAGAAACAATGAACATTTTTATTATATTTTAATAATATTCCAGTTGCCTGTACATGCACAGCCAAGTGGAAACATTTTAGCCACAGGCATCTCCAGAGAGCCACTGCCCGCCACTCTGCAATACAAATTGATGGGCAAAAACTTCCATTAACAAAAGTAGTTAAAAGGCAACTACTATCCAATGTAAATGAACAGTGCATTTATGAGTAAACTCATCTTACATCACAGTATGAAAGCCAAGGTGCAGACATTGTCACAAGTATCTCTCCTGGAGATGCATACATCCTTCTTATTGAGGTTTCATATTGTTTCAATAATCATAAGTAGATGACAATTTATAGGTAAAAAGTGGTGCCTTTGGGTTAGCTAAAAGCAGAGAAAATGGGTTAACATTCATTTTTTGGTTGCTCTTACAAGTTCAAGCTTACATGGGTTATGTTATAAGTATATTTCTCCTTTCAAAACATTTCAATATTGTCTAGTCCTTTCTAACCATGATCTCAAAACTCTTCATCCTCTATCTCTATTCATAAAATTTAAAAAGTGGTATGAACATCCAATATATGTATAGTTAAGTGTTTTTTTTTTGGGGGGGGTGTTTTTTAATCCTCACCTGAGGTTATTTTTTCCCTTTGACTTTTAGAGAGAGTGGAAGGGAGGGAGGAGGGGGAGAGAGAGAGAGAGAGAGAGAGAGAGAGAGAGAGAGAGAGAGAGAGAGAGATGTGAGAGAGACACATCAATTAGTTCCTCCCATTTGTGCCCCAACCGGGAATGGGGAACCTGCATGGGCCTTGGAAGTAAGTGGGATACCATTTGGACAGAGTATTCTCGGGTTCTGAGCACCATGAGCATGGTCTACTTATAGATCTGCCTCCATGTGGGCACGCTCCTCATTCCCACTGACTTCTTGCCCCTTCGAGAGGGTGAATGCAAGAGCGAGGCCAGAGCCAAGGCTCTAATGTGAGAGACACAGGGCAGGGGACCCTCCTGGCAGTGTCCAAGGAAACAGCCGGGCAGGGAGTTGGGGTCCTAGCTTCCTTCTCGCTCCAGTGCATCCTCTGCTTCCTAACCGTACTTGGACTTTTCATTATCAGAGTAAATGAGATGAAAGTGTTCACTGATGTTCAGAATGAAATGTGGCACTGGTGACCCCTGGAGGTGGTGCATGTGCAACTGTGGGCTCAGTCCCTCTTGGGACAATTTTGTCTTTTTTTTAAGACACTTCATCACTGGAATTCTCTGCCTCCAGCTGCCGCCTCTGATAGGTCACTATACTCTGCCCCCTGGTTCCTGTGAACCACCACTCTGGCAGGTCAGGGAACTTCTCTAGGCTTTCCTCTTAGTCTTCATCCCCCATTTCTTCTTCTTTTTTTTTGAAAATATATTTTAATTGATTTCAGAGAGGAAGGGAGAGGGAGAGAGAGATAGAAACATTAATGATGAGAGAGAATCATTGATCAGCTGTCCTGACCGGGAATTGAACCGTGACCTTCTGGTTCATAGGTTGATGATCAACCATTGAGCTATGCCGGCCTCCATCCCTCTTAAGATAACACAGATGCTTGACTTTGGGTCATATCTGACCCCTAGGAAATACCACACACGTTCCTTCTCTGCCATCTTCTCTAAGCACAGTCTTTTCCTCAGACACTTCCCTGCCTGCTCTGTATCAGGAGGGGGCAGATTCAGTCACAGCCTCATGTCTTTGGACCCCCCCACACAGGTGTTAAATCACCAGTTTGCATGTAATTGAAAATAAAAAGTCACTGCAAATCACAAAAAGAAAGAGAGTGTTTTGTTTCTTCCTGATCTCCTATAGTCTCTTTTTCCTTTCTATTGAGACTTAATATCAATCATGTTTTTTTAAAATAAACTATTTGGTGGGGTGAGGGAGCGGGGGAGGAGGGGCAGATGAAGAGCGTCTGCTTTTAAAATCCACAAAGGCTCTTGAGTTTTGCACTTGAGAACACTTTAAGAGTAAAAGTTGGGCAAAATTTTTGAACCACAAAGAATGGCTCTACTTTCAAATGATAAAACCGAATCATGTCCAAAGTCTCTGCAAAGGAAAAAATGACCAGGAGGTTCATTTTAAATATATTCTCTGAACCATTTCAGAAAGACAGGCCATAAACTACAGCAGAAAGAGAGCTGGCAATAAATATTTTTCTTCAATTCAATTGCTCTGAAGGGGAAAGAAAAAGACTCTGTTCTCTGATAAAAATGTCATTTTGAGTAAATGTCATTACTGGACTATACTCAAAGATAAACTGAAATAAGTTATTTTACCTATGACTTTGAAATATCAATTAAAAAATAAGCTCATTAAGAGTTAAACTATCCCCAAGGAAATAAGGCAATTTCAAGTTTGTTTAGTTTTTGATATATAAGATCATTAACACAATAATACACTAAATACCTTAGATTACTTTATTAATTAAAAAAGTAATTGATAGTCCAGGAACTTAACTAAATAGGCTTAAAAGATTAACCAGTGTATCTAGAGATAACAATAAGCCATCCTGAGTCAATCAACCCAGTATATAATTTAGGGTAATGTTGGTAGCAACATATTAACATGGACATTGTTATCTTTTAGAGAAAATGCAAATGGTAAGTTTCACACAAACACATAAAAAAAGAGAATATCCACACATGTATATTTGCAGATAGACAATGAATTTAATCCTAAACGAAAACACAGAAAATGATTCTAAAAGATGCTAGCCATATTGTCACCTAAGTGATGCCATCTAAATGGACTCCATTGCTTAATTTATTCAAAATGGTGACTCAGCCCTGACCAGTTTGGCTCAGTGGATAGAGCATCAACCTGTGGACTGAAGGGTCCCAGGTTCGATTCCGATCAAGGGCATGTACCTTGGTTGTGGGCACATCCTCAGTGCAGGGTGTGCAGGAGGCAGCTGATCAATGTTTCTCTCTCATCGATGTTTCTAACTCTCTATCCCTCTCCCTTCCTCTCTGTAAAAAATCAATAAAAATATATTTTTTAAAAAATGATGACTCACACATAGCTCCATGGAAATCTGGAGTGATTGCCTGCGTCTGAAAAAGGCTGCCTGGGACCTCTGGAGCTGACATAGGGATTTATGTTTACTGCTGTGCATGCTGCACTGTGCTTTGCTGTTCTCATTACATATGCAGAGCCAATTGGGGAGAATTTGGAATAATTATTTATTTTTAATGTATATCCTGCTTATTCCACAAAGTTGTTACACAGCTTGCAGTAAAATCCCTGCATTTTAAGATAGTTGAGAATAAAAATAGATGATCCAAAACCATATAGCAGAGTAGGAGCAATAGGAACCTACAATAGAATACTGGATTTGAACATTAAGGTTTTCTATGTCAGGCAAGCAAAGTAGCTTTTATAGTTCTCAGTACATGATAATATTGGAGCCTCTTTGTACCTCAGAAAAGAGAAGGTTTTCTTACACTCTAACTACTGAGCACACTGGCCAGGGCTAGTTTAGTGTTTTTATCTCTCCCTCCCTTTCCTGTCCTCTCTGAAGTCAATAAAAATATATTTTTTAAAAAGTGTTTTTAAGTTACATACAATTATTTCTAAATGAATATATACAGGGTGGGGCAAAAGTATGCTTTTAGTCATGAGTACACAAAATAGAGTTTATTCTTGTATTATTATTATTTATTAACTACAGCCCTGGTGCACAAAATCCGTGCAAGAGTAGGCCTTCCTTCTCCAGGCCGGGACCTGGGCTTCCCTCTCAGCCCCATCTTTATCCAGAAGGTCATCCAGAAGGATGTCCAGTCTAATTAGCATATTATGCTTTTATTATTATAGATTATTATAGATTATTGTATTGTTTTCCATATAAACAGCTGTAAGCCTACTTTTGCCCTACCCTGTATTATAATGTAAAGAAAATTTTTTTTAATGAGAAAAAGTTACAATAAGCATTTTTAAAGCATATTCTTAATTGTGATGGCTGGCTTCAGTAATATCTCAAAACAGTCTGGGTGAGTTCATCAATAATAATGATGGATATAAAAATATGTCATCACCATGTTGATCAATTCAAACTGTGAGCCAAAGTCTGTTAGATATTATGTGCTTCCTTGGATTTATATGAAATGTATAAAACATACTGATAATATAATAAATTCATTCAACAAATATTTATTATGCACTCACTATGTGACAAGTACATTGCTAGATATCCTATATAATCCTATATAATAAAAGGATAACCCAGGAACTGAAACCTTGTTTACTTGGCCTGTGTTAGCCTTTGAGTTTGACTTGCTTGATGTAAAGCAACTACACACTGACACAGTTCTGGGAAGGTCACATACTCAGAGCTGTCTGATCTGAATCACCTTCCACTGTGTTTACCTCTCATGTCTCAGGACCCAATTCTCCCACAAGGGTAACTCCTGTGCTGCAGTCTTTTCCAAGAGCTGTTGGCTCCTGCCTTTCAATGTTGCTCTTTTATAAAAAAAAATGTTTGTATTGATTTCAGAGAGAGGAAGGGAGAGGGAGAGATTTATAGATACATCAATAATGAGAGAGAATCATCAATTGGCTGCCTTCTACACACCCCTTTCTGAGGATCGAGCCTGCAATCTGGGCACGTGCCCTGACCAAGAATTGAACGTTGACCTCCTGGTTCATGGGTGGACACTTAACCACGGACACACCGGTGGGGCCCAATATTGCTCTTGAAGGATCCACAGCCTAGGCTGGGTGAATGTAGCTCACAAAGAACCTCAGTCCACTTTAGAGTGATGCACTACGGAGGCACACAGGTAGGAAAGGCAGCAGACAATGGGCCAGGCTGGGAAGAAGGTCTATATAGAAAAGCAACTTTAAGAAAAACAGTGTGCTGACTGGAAAACACAAATAATGGCACAGAGCCTAGTAGGAAAAGTGGGAAGCGGCTTTCTAGATAATCTTGATGCAAAGCATTGCTCATCACTCCTTTATCCCTCAGACGAAGAAGCCACCACAGGCGGTGCAACATTAAACATAAGCACTATTTCTGGAGAGAATTGTAAGTGCTGAATCAATGCTTGCAAACAGGAGGCAGGGGTGGACCTTCCTCCTTATGTGTATTTGCATTAAAACATATATCTGTGCAGAAAAAGATCCCTGAAGATTAAATCCCTGAATTATCCATAGCCTCCTACATACTGACCATTCATTTGACAATAATTCCCTCGCCTCTCGCTTCTCTACCTGACTTTGTTTTCATATGTTCTCTCTCCTTTGCCTCAAGATTAAACTCTCCATCTGAGCTGATGGTGTCACTCCCACTCCCCTGTCTTCCAGATAATTGAGTTAAATGATATGAAACAAGTTTTAAAATGAACTACAATTATTTATCTAGCTTTCTTTATAAACTGTAGGGCTCCCCAGAGCCTTCAAAAGCTAATGAACACTGACAGTCTCCAAAAGGAAGAAAAAATGTAGTGTTCTTAAACTTATTTGGCCATAGGACTCCTGTTAGATGAAGCAATTATTTTATCTACATTAATTTCATAAGCTATTGAAGGCATATATCCTTTCCTAGAGGCTTTTTGTTCATTTGTTTTTGTCTTTTGCAGAGCGCAACATCATGGAAGATAAGGTTTCCGTAAATGACACATTAATGGGGTAATTGGTTAACCATGGTTGAGTTGTTCACTTATTTATTTAACAAATATTTATCAAGCACCTACTCTGAGCTTTTTAGGCATAGAAAATAGAGCAAAACCTAAACAAATCAAGTCCTTGCTCTTAGAAAGCTTACTTTCTTGAGGAAAGAATAACAACAAAAAATAAATATATGGCAGATGATTAAAATAATAAAAGAGAGAGGAATGAAGAGTAAAGAGAGGGTGGAGTAAGGGTTTACAGAATGACATTTTATTTGAGGAAGTTGGAGAAGGGCGCTCTGGAGAATCGTCGCTTGTTCAAAGATCTAACGAAAAGAATGAGTGAGTGGGCCTGTGGTTATCCAGGAGAGAGAGGCCAGGCAAGTGAACATAGAGGCGGAAGCCCCGAGTGGAGGTGGTCTTGGCAAGTTTGAGAACAGTGTGACCAGAGCAGGATCAGCAGGATGGAGCAGGGTGGGGGACAATGTCAGAGATGCCAGAACAGAATGTGTCAGGCTCTTTCAATCACTATAAAACATGGGACTCTCCTCCAAGTGAAGTGGGAAACCATGGAGGGTTTTGCACACAGAATGACCTAATATCTGCTGTATTTGAAGAGGATTATTCTGGCTGTTGTCTTTAAAATAGACTAAGGACAAGTGTAAAGACAGCACAATCATTACGAGTATGTCATAGTGGATAATGGTGCCTTAGGGAAGAAGTGGAGGCTAAGAGGTGATCAGAATCCAGATAAGTGTTTAAGTAATCACAGAGCATACAGAAGACAATGAATATAGATGACTCTTCTATGGAGGTTTATTGAAAAGCAGACAGTTAGAATAATAGTCTCTCTTCTTCTCTCTCCCCTTCCCTCATCTCTTCTCCCCTCTCACTACACCTATTGAGAAGGTGTACATTCTTAATTTACAAAACTTTGCTTTTTAAGACAGCTAGTGTACCATCTTTTCTGCTGCAAAATTAGCTCAGATAAAATGAGTATTTATTTTTGTACCAATTTTTTCTACCATGATTAAAGAAAAAATATTTAGAAAACCAATCATAGAAATAATAATGATAGTTTATGATGTACAGAACTTCTAATTATACATAACACTACATACATTAAGTTGCTGGTCATCATCGACCTGAATCTAAAAGCAGGCAAAGAGCCCAGTTATTTCTATTTTACACATGAGAACACCAAGGCTTAGCATAATCGTTAGTTCAAGTTCATAAGACTTGTTAATAGCACAGAAGGACTTAAAATTTGAGTCTCTTCTACATTTCTGAACTAAACCCACTTCATGCCTTAATTTTCCAAGTAAACTATACTCATTTTATTTAGAAACTGAAGCAATTTCTTTATTTACCACTAAAAGAGTCTTTTTCAATGTTCAGGTGGAAGAATTCTCTTAGAAATGTTCTAGTTTAAGATATATCGAATAAAATTATTAAGAACTCCAAAATATTTAAGAATAATTTGTTTCCAAAGGATATTGCCTTAAATTTCTTAAACTTATAGGTTATGGCATGATTGCAAAATCAATTAGGAATAGTGAGAGCAAAGTCAATCAAGTTACATTTTAAAAGCTGCTATTAGTAAATATCTACTCAATGCAATTGAAATTTCCAGATATCCAATTAAAATGTAAATGATGGTCTCTTTTTCATTATCATTATTGTATTTTAGTATGTAATTATATTAGGTTGATTTACATATCCTTCTATTATAATGTTTTCTTTAAAACATTCTGTATTTTACTATTAAGACTCAGCCAATGTGAAAGATAAAGCAATAGAATATATCTAAAGGCATCCAATCTTATGGGACATTTAAAAATATCAAAATTTGAAAATTCAGTATCTTAAATAACATCATATATATTTAAGTTATTGATATATATGTATATGTGGGCAAATTACATATTTTTCTTTAAAATTCAAGATGCTATTCTAACAACACTATTAAAAGCAGGAAACAAAAGTCAATAATAAGGCATACTGGAAATTATAATAATATATGTATTGCCCACGAATATGACATGAGGTAAAAAAAATTATAATGTTACTGAAATTCATTAACAAAAACCAAATATTTATGGTCCCAGTATAATTCACTTCAAACTATTTTACAATCTGAACATTGTTCAGCTTCTTCCAAGTCCTCATGACCACCTCAGTCCAACCTACCACTATCTCCCAGCTAGTCTCAGGCGTTCTATTCTTAACCCTAACAGAGCCTATTCTTCACCAGTGGCCAGTTATCCTCCAAACAGTTAATTCATGTACTGTCAGGCCTCTAAAGGTGCCCTTCCACAATTACAACAAACACGAAGTCCTCTCTATTGCTTATGAAGCCCTACATCTTCTGTTCCTTGACTACTGCTCAGGTCTCCTCTTCACCCCTCTCCTCAACATTCTCTATTCTCCAAGCATATCCGTCTTAGGACTCTAAGTTTGCTACTCCATCTGGTTACCTGCCTGGCCCTCTCACTTCATTCATGTCTCTGCTCAAAGGTCACATGGCAGGAGAGGACTTCAGTGGCCATGCTCTAAAATGGCACTCAAATAACTCTGCTCCATAGTCCCTATCCTTATCCTGTATAATAAAAGGGTAATATGCAAATTGACCCTCATGGCAGAATGACCAGAACGACCACTCCACCAGTCACTATGAGGTGCACTGACCACCTCTCAGTCCCTTTCCCCAGCCGGCAGGCTCTGATCCCCCGATGGTGAATGGGGAACCGGGAGTGAGTGACGGGGGAACGCGAGTGGCACCAGGCCAAGGCCCCTGCCCCACCAGTTGCTCCACACACAGAGGGCGACCCATGGCGGGGGCGGGGCCGGCTGACCCCTCGGTCTCTTCTCCCAGCCATCAGGCTCCAATCGCCTGATGGTGAATGAGGAACCAGGGGTGGGTGGCAGCGGGGGGCGGGGCCAGCGGCAGGCAGCCTGGGAAGATGGCCCTGATCGCAGGCCAGGCCTAGGGACCGTACCCGCACACGAATTTCATGCACCAGGCCTCTAGTAATATATATTAGTACTTGATATTATGCAATACTAAGTTATATTTTTAAATCCAACTTTCTATTGAGATAATTTTAGATTCATGTACACTTGTAAAAAAAATAACACAGAAGCATGCCATGCACACTTTACCCAGTTCCTCTAATTAGTTACCATTTTGCAAAATTCTGATATAAAGCGTAACTAAAATATTGATATTAACAAATCAATCTTATTCATATTTCTCTAGTTTTACTTATGCTTATTTGTGTGACTGTAATGCTATATAACTTTATCACATCTGTAGGTTTGTGTAGGAACTGAATAGTTCCAACTAGGATACCTCATGTTGTCCTTTATAAACACACTCACCTCTGTCTCCTTACTCTCCAACACTTGGAACCCACTAATCTGTCCTCCATTTCTAAAATTTTGTCATTTCAACTATGTTTTATAATTGGAGTTATCTAGTAAATATCCTCTTAGGATTAGCCTTTTTTACTCAGCTTAATTTTCCTGGAGACAGTTCCTTCCTTTTCATCGCTGAGCAGTGAGTATTCCACTAAACACACACACACACACACACACACACACACACACACACACACACACACACCACTGTTTATTCACCTGTTGAAGGACACCAGGGTCCATTCCAGTTTGGGGGTATTACCAATAAAACTGCCATGAACATCCATATACAGATTTTTGTGTGAACTTGAGTTTTCACTTCTCTGGGATAAATGCCCAAGAGTGCAACTGCTGGGCTGTATAGTAAATAAGCTTGTCATAGTTTTTATTATCCCTTTTCCCTCTTGGAATGGAAGTCCTATGATACCAAGGACTTGGTTACTTTGGTTTAGTGTTATGTCCCAATGTCCAGAAGAGTGCTTAGCACAGAGTCAGGTGTAAGCATATGCCTGTTGGATGACTACACCTCAGAGACGTATAGAGATGCATTCCCATGTGCACACGTGCTACTGCTTTTCTAACTGAGTGTGGTGAAATGAGTCTGCTGAAACTCTCCATGGTAGAGACATGGCACCTGTCCCCCAACCTGCCTGAGGTGTCAGTTTGAGCCCTGAATGAAAGGGCAGTTAGGGCAGGAAGCAGAAAGGCTGAGCAGTAAAAGGATGTGTGAGTCTCTAGGACAGAGGTGACACGCGAACTCATTTTTTTGGTTGATTTTTCTTTGTTAAATGGCATTTAAATATATAAAATAAATATCAAAAATATAAGTCTTTGTTTTACTATGGTTGCAAATATCAAAAAATTTCTATATGTGACACGACACCAGAGTTAAGTTAGGGTTTTTCAAAATGCTGACATGCCAAGCTCAAAAGGTTCGCCATCACTGCTCTAGGAAAAGCCACACAACTTTCAATCCCAAGAAACACAATACAACCCACTCTCATTACACTGGCTCAGATTGCCCTGATATTCCTCAGATCATGTGCATCTCAGTTGCCTGGTGGCCACCAGCAGAAGACAGAGTAGCCTGCCCCTGAGCTGTATTTTCAAGATGGGATCAATAGCAGAGCCAGGGAGTTTGTATTCATTCCTAAGCACTTGTGGCAACCTAGTAATAATAAGTAAGCTCTCACAAAGTATGTGTTTCATGTGTGAAAAAAATAATTTATTTCCTGACAGGACTTGGAGGACTTCAGGGGAGAATGAGGTTCTACATGGGCAAATGGTATGAAAATGGCAGCTAACAGCAACAGGAATTTGGAAATCAATTTTAACTTCACCACAAGCTGGGAGGCCTAGGAAATTTGGATTACACGCAACCATTTTTTACAGATCTGTATTTGTGGTACCAACTCTATTATTGGAGAGATCCTTTACAAAATCCTAGGTGAATCAGTTCTATTAGTATAAATATAGCAGTTCTGTTAGTATAAATACACCACCTTCATGAGTATAACTTTCTGGCAAAATTTGTATAACATATTTCTGTTCAGAGTTTATGTTTTACTGACAATCAGATTTCTTTCAATAAGTAACAGGGGGAAAAGATTGTCCAGCTGTTATATAAATAGCAATTTTAAAATATTTTGAGTTTGTGACTATCTGAGAATTTCGTTGCAAATATCACAACATCTGCATTTGAATGGTGTCTCTGTGTAAGCATCCATTCCATACACCTGCCAGGAGGGTGCTCTTTGTGAGACTCCCGCAAAGGATGAAAACCGCCAAATAAAAATGCCTTGAAATTCTAAGGGATAATATATTTTAAGGACAGTAAGTTAGTATGTTCCTCTGGCCTGATTCTTTCAACCATTTAACGGTTCTTGCTGTAAGATAATTTGCATTATAAGAAGCAAAGACTGAATGAAAATAAAATTCAATAAGTTTGCATGATTATACATTTAGTCTGGGATTCCATGTGTGTAGCCTAAGCTTGGTTTCTCTTTGAGTATTTCTCTGCTTATCTCCCTTTAAGGCATAGTAATTCCTCACAGCATGGTTCTAGAACACTGACTCCCACCCTTGGCTGCACATTAGAATCATCTGGGGAAGTTTTAAAGCTCCTAATGCCTAGACCATACACCAGAACTATTGAATAAGAATCTCTGGGGTGGGAGCTAGGCATCAGTATTTTTCATTGGTCCCCAGGTGACTCTAATGTGCAGCCAAGGCTGAGAACCAGTGTTCTAGAATCATTGGTGTCAGGTTCACTAGGGTACTTGTTAGTAGTCAGAACTGGGTCCAAATTTAATTTATTAAATTGGAATATCTATGAATGAGCAAGAGAAATCTGAATATTTATCTGCACTGCCAGATGGTTTATATGTACACCAAGTTTAAGAACATCTGCCTTATAGAGCCAGGGGGCTAACATTTACCTGCAAAAACAACAGTGAACAGGACAATTTGAAATCTCAGTCCACAGTCAGAAAAATCTTTGGGGGTTGGAGATGAGTCTATTTTGAAAGTTTTCTTAGAGGTCTTTATATTTAACCCATGTAAGTTATATAGTTTACAAGTGTCAGTTGTAACTCCAAGTAATTCCATGCAGTTTTGAAGTTAATACTTTATTAGGGCAGTTTTGAAATTTATACTTTATTAGGGCAAATTCATCCTCTAGTGAAAAAGCGAAAATAAAGAGGCCATCAAGCCAAAATTAGAAAGAGTAATTTAAAAAAATAATAAATAATTACCTATTAGAATGAAGCATGTTAAGATAGGAATTCTTACAGAAAAGCATAAAGCTACAAATGGAGCTTCCTATTATTTTTATCTAAAAAAACTACAATTAAAATTATTTCAAAGTAAGGGAAATATTAAGGACCAATAAGAAGCACCAATAAATTAAGAAATATTAGTCCATTAGGCATAGGGAAGCAGGGCAAAGGATTATTAAATCCAATTTTCATAAGCATGTTATTTCCAGAACATAACACAATGTGAGGTTCTCAGGGTTTGGTGAATTGAATTAAATTGAATTTTTTATGAGAAAACTGAAGCTCAGAACCATTAAGTGTTAACTGACTTTCCATCAAAACCCAGGTCTAATCCAGAATTATTGCCCTTACAGCATGCTTCCTCCAGTATAATTTGGAAATGAAAGGTCATTCTTTAAGCCAGTTGTCCTCAGCTTGGTGCATGTAAGGATCATATAGATGCTTTTAACTTGTGCCTGGCCAGCCGCTCCCTACATTAACTATATCCGGGATACTGACCAAAGATATTGACTCAATAAGGCTGAGGTGGGACCAGATTCTGTATGTTTAACAAGCACCACCTAACAAATAAAACATGCAATTGCCAAATATGTAATTGATCCAACTAGCAGTGCTCTTTAAAACAGCAAATCTCATTGGCTAACTCTGAGAAAAGTGAAATAGGTAAGGTACAAGAATAAAATGACTCAGTAAGTATTTGTTAAATGTATAAATCAATTAATCAATAGTATACCATTAAGACCAAATGGTCTTACAATAGTTATTATAATATACAAAGAGGAAAATTTTAGGTTAGATGTTCTTCTGGCCAACTTTCTCAGTGGGAAAGGGGACTAGAGAGCATATTATCTTGAGCTAATCTGATAAAATGGGCCACTTCTGTAGCAGTCCCCTTTTCTTTCTGGGCTTGGTGGACACCTGGAACAGCTCCTCTTCCTCAAAGTATAGGAACCAAGAAAATGTGCTCTTAAAAGGAATCCAAGGCTGCCGAGCTGTGTAGGTAGGGAAGAATGCTCAGAATGCCTTCCTTGGTAAGACGGGCAAAGAGTTCTGGGAATAAAGAAATGGTCCCTCCCTAAGGCATTAGATTTGTTACTGGCAACAAATATAATACTATTACTCTTAGCCATATTATATTTGGCTCCCAACAGAAAACTGATTGCTTAGGAATGCCTTTCAAAAGTCTAAACTCTAGACAACTTTGGTGTTTAATTCATTCTGTAATTTACATTTTATAATTACACCCACCCACATACACACACGTCTATATACGTATACATACTACATGTTTCATATTATTGTATGGCATTTTAAGAACATGTATAATTTGGTAATTCTATATAAAACAATTATTACTCATTATTAGTCTAATAAAGTTATAACCTCATGCTATTCTCATTACCACAAAAAAGTATATGTAATGGCTAAAATCCAAAACACTGACAAAAACATGCTATTGAGAATACAGGACAACAGGAACTCTCATTTACCTCTGATAAGTATGCAAAATGACACAGCCACTATGGAAGGCAGTTTAAAGTTTCTTATTAAAATAGATGTACTCTTACCAATTGATCCAGCAGTAACACTCCCAGATATTTATTCAGATGAGTGGAAAATAGGTCTAAAAAAATTCTGCACCTGAATGTTTGTAGCAACTTTATTCATAAATTCCCCAAATGAAAGCAACACAATGTTCTTCAAATAGGTGAATAAATAAACAAACTGTGGTGCACCCATAAAATGAAATATTATGCAGCAGTTTTTTTAAAGCTACCAGGTCATAAAAAGACACGGAAGAACCTTAAATGCCACTGCTAAGTGAAAAAGTTAGTCTGAAAAGTCTACACACTATATGATTCCAACTACATACAATAGTATTCCAACTATGTGACATTCTAGAAAAGGAAAACTATAGAAATAGTAAAAAAAAAAAAATCAGTGGTTGCCCAGGCGGTGGGGTGGGAGAAGGGATGAATAGGTGGAGCATTAAGGTCAGTGAAACTATTCTGTATGAAGCTAGGGTGGATACATGATATTATGTATTTTTTTAAAAAACTAAATAACTCTATAATATAAACAGTGAACCAAAATATAAACCAAAATATTGAGTAATAATGTATTAACATTATTTTATCAATTATAAAAAATATAGCATATCAATACAAGATGTTAATAATAGGGGAAACTATGTAGGAGGAGAGATATATAATAATGCTCTGTTCAATATTTCCATAAACCAAAAACCGTTCTAAAAACTAATATTTACTATTTTTTAAAAGAATATATAGGTAATATTAATGCTGGTACCAAAGCCTTTTTTCCTAATTTGCAACATATTGACAAATTAATCAGTAAAGTATACGTATTGACTATGTATTTGTCATGTCTGTATCATGAAACATAAATTTTTTTAACTACTTAGCAATATTACCAAAGATATTTAATTCACATCCTGTCATATAGAACTAAATTAAATAGTTCCCCCATATGTAAATGTCTGAAGAATTTTTAAAATTCTTTTCTCAAAAGGAATGTCATATTCTAGTGGTATATCTCTCATTTTCATTGATTTTCAATAAAGTTTTGATTTGCAAAAGCCACACTAAATATTTTGCCTATAATTACTATTCTGTAACTGAATGTAAAGTTGCTACTTTAATTTATGAGATGATTACTTTTAGCTACTGAGAGCCTTGGGCAGTATTTCTCAAACTTCAATATGCTTGGGTGTCGACTGGGGATCATTCTAGTTGGTTTAAGGTGGCACCTGACAATGTGCACTTCTAACAAGTTTCCAGGCATTGCTAATGCATAACCACACATTGAGTATCAAGGTTTTAGAACATATCTGGGCCATAAAACTATTACCACTGGGGGAAAAAACCCAAATGCCTACCAGTTCTTGCAAAGCATTAAAAGAGCTGCTTTGGTTTTCTCCTACCTGGAAAAGCTCTCGGGGCTCCCAGGACTTTTAAATTCTTTCAATTTAATCTATAAAGAGGAAGGCTTGACAACCTTTATACAGTAAGCAAGCTACCCATTTAGTCATAATACTCTCCTAGCTGGTGTGAAACAAAGATAATCTATTTCTAGTTCAATTCCTCAACTTCTATGTCTTCAATTGCAGAAAGGCCAAGTGATTGGCCTGAGGTCACTTATCCAATAACTGTAAAGGTCAGGTGTCAAATCCAGGTCTCTGATTCCAAAACCAGTTCTTTCCCTCCATTCTCTGTTGCTTCTAATAGTGATGCACTTCAGAGAATAGGGATCAACTTGTTTACACCACAAAATCCCAGTTCTGAATTGAATAGTAAAGCCTAGGGCTTTCCATTGAAATTCCTAACATGAGTTTACAGTTGGTGGGAGATCAGCTGCTGTCGGGGGTTTCTTTGTGCTTCACAATAAGCCTTGAAATTCAACATTTTATGTGGATTAATGAGCTTATTTGAGGATAGTGTAATCTATGAGAGAAAGATGTGGATATTCTACTGTAGAGCAGTGGTTCTCAACCTTCCTAATGCCGCGACCCTTTAATACAGTTCCTCATGTTGTGGTGACCCCCAACCATAAAATTATTTTCATTGCTACTTCATAACTGTAATTTTGCTACTGTTATGAATTATAATGTAAATATCTGATATGCAGGATGTATTTTCATTGTTACAAATTGAACATAATTAAAGCATAGTGATTAATCACAAAAACAATATGTAGTTATATGTGTTTTCCGATGGTCTTAGGCGATCCCTGTGAAAGGGTCATTTGACCCCCAAAGGGTCGAGCCCACAGGTTGAGAACCGCAGCTATATAGAATGGGGACAACAATGATTTGTTCTATTTCTCCAAACATGATGGTTCTTTTTTTTTTTTTAAATACATTTTATTGATTTTTTTTACAGAGAGGAAGGGAGAGAGATAGATAGTTAGAAACATCGATGGGAGAGAAACATCGATCAGCTGCCTCCTGCACATCTCCCACTGGGGATGTGCCCGCAACCCAGGTACATGCCCTTGACCGGAATCGAACCTGGGACCTTTCAGTCCGCAGGCCGATGCTCTATCCACTGAGCCAAACCGGTTTTGGCCATGATGGTTCTTTTGAAAGGGCTCACGTCCAGCCAATGTGTGGGAGTCAGAGGCAGGTGGACCCCGCCCCACCTGTGTATGTCACCCATGATGATTGGATGTCTCCAATGGGACTTCTAGGCTATTAGAGATAACTGAAACTAAAACATTTCTTCACAATATGAAGAAAACAGCCCAGAGGCGTGAGAAGAGTTTTGTGTTGTTGTACAGATATTAATTAGAACTTAGATTTGGAGTTTCCCAACCTCTGGTTTAAGGGCTAGCCCCAAATTCTCATTGACATCAGCAGTAGTTTAGGGTGAAGTAGCTCATAAATATGAAATTTTTACATGACATTAGGATCTACACGTGAATTCCAGACACTGCCTTTTTAAGGATTCCTAACAGTAAGAATCTGCCTCTGTACTTTTACCCTCTCTCTCTCCTGAGGCCCTGCAGCACAGAAAAGAGGAAGTTGGGCGGGTATGACCTCTGTGTGCAATTCCTGCCTCTGAGCACTGTTCTAATTCCAAGGGAGGGATCTTCTGTAAGTGTGTGTGCCGTACATATGCAGGCAGCTCTGAATTAAGGAGCTCAAGGTGGGTAGCCTGACCGTCTCCTTCTGGGCACTGCTCTGACATACCTTGTAGTTTTGTTAATAAGTGAGTTAGGGATATTCTCTTCATGGGATTGAGTAAATATCAACTGAATGAAGGGCGACCAGGATTCTGGGCTCCCAGCTCTGTCTCTCTGGGGAAGTGTTGAGGGATTCATGTGTGGAGGCTGAGCAATGATGCCACCACAGGGGAGAATCAGCCTCAGCAAGTCGGGACCCAGGCTGAGAAACACAGTAGCTCTCAGTTCCTCTTCGGTGACCTGAGCTCAGAGACAATTACAAATGCCGGTTGTAAGGAGCACAAATGCCCCTTGTCCTCTCACGGGCTTCACAGCAATTCCACAAGCTCCCAGGGATGGCAAGTCCCCAGAAAAGTATAAAATGCCCCCAAAGTCTCAGAGCCAGGAGACACACTATATTTTTTACTGGTGGTTGGAAATCTGGCTCCGACTGACACACCCACCTTGGGCTTAGGCATTCCTAACACCAAGGTCTTAATGACCACTATTCAGGCTCCTGTCTCCACGAGTCCCGCCATGTGTCATGAATCCCCCTGTTCTCCTCCCTCTGACCAACATCTTATCCCCCATCACGACTCGGCTCACAGGCCGCAGCCCCTGTGAGAGCCTCCCTGACAGGCCAGTGTGGCCGCCCTGCTTGCTGAACCCCTGCAGCAGTTAAGGGCCCACCTGGCTCATTTGGCATTTATGTTGAGCTTTACTTCTGAGAAGAAATCATCACAAGTGGATATATTTTGTTTAACTTCCCAGGATAAATAAGAATGGGGATAAAGGAGAAAAGTGCAAATACCACACTTGTTGAACTTTCAAAGATTTTCATGCAAAAATGCCAACATGTTAAGAAGGAGGAAACTGGCTTATAGATAGAGCAGGGGGAGGGAGGGTGTTTTATTTTCTGGGTATCATCTCTGAAGCTAGTCTACAAAATTATATCTGGAAATCTTGAAGAATGTAGCTTCATGACAAGTATAGAAGAAAGAGACAGGTATCCGTTTAATAGAAAGAGCTACATTTTGCATGTGTGGCTGAACAATAATGAAAAGGGCAACAAAAGACTGACAGTCCCCATGCCACAGAGAGGACAGAACACAGTCTAGGAGTCCTTGCCTGGGGAGGTGGTGTATTCAGTGTGCAAGAAGCAGCGTTAGCCAACTGCCAGGGCTCTTTGCAGCTCAGAGATCCTATTATTCCACTCCAAACAAAAATGATAATGACTTGTATACTTTGCAATCAATAACAATAAAAGCACAATGACCATGGATAACTTACTGTGCTGACAATGAATCCCATTAAATCCTCGGGGACATTTACAAACATAGCCTATGAAAGTGTCCCCGCGATACGCTTCACTTATTTCACAGGTTCCTCCATTATGGCATGGATTAGGAATGCAGGGACCTGAAAGACAGAAAAAAAATATTGCTGCATGATGCATATGCTCTAAAGTAGACATTAGGTCAACATTTTACGGTTAACCGTTTTATAGAGAAGTGTTTTGAATATTAATGGTATAGCAAAATATATGAGTTATGTGGGCTATGAGGATCAATGGGCTTGTATCCTGGTTGAACCACTTCCTAGCCCTGTGGTCTTGAAGGATTTATTTAACCTCTCTTAGCCTCAATATCACTTTCTATTAAATGTCAATACTAATAGAATCTACCTCAAAGAGTAATGATACAGATTTTTTAAAAACAGAGCAGTGTCTGACACACATACTAAGCATGCAAAAAATTAGCACTAAGTGTAGGTTTTAAGGTCTCAGAATTGTAACATACCTTTTGCATGTTTACAAACTAATACTGGATGGCAATTCCTGCAGCTATTCAGGCAGCTCTGTACCCTGCTGGTGAGAGAATAAACCTGCAAATTGACGGTAACCATATAGGCCAAGTGATGTGGATATCGCTGGCTGCAATATTTTATAGACTCTGTATTGAGAGTTGGTGGTGGGGCATACTTCTGGAGAATCATAAGTTTTGCCAATCCATAAGAAGTAGCTCAACAAAAGTTGCAAATATAGAGAAAGGGTAATAGTCAATTATAAGCGTTGAGAAAGTGACTTCACTAGAGTGACTGGTTCCTGTGAGGCCAATATGCTGTGGTGTTCAGGCTCTCTTGGAGAGAACCATGCCGGCACTGTGGGCTGTAGAGCTGGGCCAGTCTACCCAGACCTGGAACTCCCCTAATGCACCTTCTTTATTCCGGGTGCTCCTTTGGTATGGATGAGGTTTTCTCAAATGTCATGCCAAACTAAGGGTTTTTCTATACAATCTGCCTTCCTTCCTTTTCACCCTTTGGAGGTGACAGGCTCCTCCTTACTTCTGCTTCCTCTCCCCTTTTGTTCATCACAACCATCTCCCAACAAATCTTTGGCACCTTTAATTGTGTCTCATAGTTGGCTTTTTAGAAGATGCAAATTGACTCAGGGAAGATTCCAGAATGGAGATTCTGAAGAAGGGAAGAGACAAGTTGAAGAAAGAAAAAGCTTATCCTGGGTGATGAAGAAACGCCAAGGGAAACAGTATACTTTAATTTTGTTTATTGTTTGTTTTAATTGGAGAGAGTAAAATGCCTGTATAAGTGAAAGAGAAATCACTGAAGAGGAAGTTAAGATGTATGTATCAGAAAAAGAAAGCAGGAGTAACCAAGTGTCTGATTATGTGTGAAGTGTGAATTCCAGAGTCCTGGAGGCTATTAGTCAAGAAAAAGAGCAAATAGTTTCAGAACAGACTAGAGTGAAGGCAAAAGGGTTTGGCACAAGAATAGTGATAACTTGAGACAACCGGTGGGAGCTTCAATAGGCAAGGCTGTTGGAAGTGTGCAATAGTGAATGGTACTCAAGCAAGGGTCAAAGCCACTTAAGGACTTACGGAGAGAAAGGGAAAGTCACCGTCATCACTTTGAGCAGTGGGACAGGACGTCAGCAACAGGAACCACTCAGGGGCTGGGCAAGGTCGTCTTGCATTGAGGCAAGACTTTCTAACTCTACTTCTTTCTCCAGCAGCTGTCTTTGACACTTGGTGTTTTTCAGTTTAAAATTTTGTGAAATTTAGTGGTTGAAGGACCAAATAAAGATATGCATGACATAGGAAACAATGTGGCAACTCTATAGTGGCTGGATCTTTACTTCTTGATAGGGCTGGCTTTACAGAGTGAAAAGAAATCAATGTATCTGTGATCTTTCTCCAGATTTCTCGATACCAATACATTTTCTTAAGTGGGCAGTTGTGCGCAGTGAAGTACATGTCAATTGAACAAACCAACGCCAGCCCATGAGGAAATGCATTGCCAATGATTGAGACAGGAGGAAGGTGCATGACCAATCATCATTTTGTGGCAATTTGAATCGTTTTCTTCTATTACTAAGAGATGCCAATCATGCTTCAGAACATATCTCTCCTCTTCTTTCTCAGTTTCTAGTTGTTTTGTCCTTTCAAATGAATTAACATTTGATGATGACTTATAATTTACAAATTATTTTCGCATAAATCATCTCACTGATTCCGCACAGTAACTTGATGAGATAGTTGTCATTACCATTCTCTTTTACATTCTTAAAAAGTGAAGGTCAGAAAGATTAGATAATGTATCTCAAATAAACACCTATAAGTGATACATTTAAGTTGCAAACTAAGAATGTGTGATTCTAAAAGAGACCCTTCCTTAGAGAATCAACTAATTAGGGAAAAGAGAATAAAAATGTTATTAGCGTTTTGATTCACCATTTCACTTCAAAATAAAAAAAATAGATGATGTAGACCTATTTTATTAACTGGAAACATAACTGCTAAACTAAAAATAAATCTAAATAATTATAGTCAAAGAATTACATACTTTCAAACAAATAAGGAGCCTCGGAGATACCTACGCCCATCTTTCCATTTTGCCAATGAGAAAACAAAGCCTAATCAGCATTCAGTGATTTCCCTCCCCCCAAAAAGAGCAGTTGATACGAGGAAAATTGGGTTTAAGGAATTGAATCTCAGAGGGAAAAAGTTATTAAAACCAAAAATGATTAAGCTATTCCTGACCCCTCAAGAGAGTGATGCAATTTATATGAGAAAGAAAATAAATATTTTCCATGTTCCCTTCCACAGAGTTGGTGGGATGAGAGAAGGATTAAAAAAAAAACCCACAAACGCCACCACCCTCTCAAAAAACAACAAAAGAACTAATAAGGCTCTGCCAGTTCTTGGGAACAGTTAAAGCTGTGACTCCAAGGCAGGTGGCTGATGGAAGTCACTTTGAAGAAGGGCAAATATGATCCTGGGATGGATGATACTCTTTTCTCAAGCCTGCTGCATCTGTGGAGAAGTAGAACGTAGCTAGAAGCTGGGGATAAGTTAGGGGGCCTGTGCAATAAAGGGGAGAGCATAGGGGTGGATGGGGAAGCCCAGGAGAGGAGACCCCGCAGGCAGAGCTGGAAGGAGACTTCAGGAAGAGAGGGGGTCAAACTGTGATGCCTACAATTCAAGTTGACATGGGTTTGCACAGCTCTTCTGTGAACTCTCTCTGCTGGAGTACCCAGATATGCACTCACATCTGCTAGACACAGACCTGTGTGTGGTGTTTGGGGAAACCAAGGGGGAGGGCTGAGCTATTCCTCTGGCTCATCCTGGCAGAAGGGAATAAGTGTTACAGTATATGATGCCAAGGGAGTCAAGAATTCATTGTGTACAGGAGCCTCCAGACAGAGCTGACAGAGGTGTTTAAAGTCCTAGACCCTCTAGATATTTCCTGAGGGCAGAGGTGAAGCCTGCCCAGCAATCTGGGCACTGCCTCTGGGATCCCCAAAAAACATGAACTAGAGAGTTGGAGCTCATTTTATTTACACACAAAAGACATCATGATTTCAGCTGACAGCTGGGTCTCAGAAAAAGATTACCTATTACAGAGGTTGTGACTACTGTATTTCTCCTATCCCAAGAAATTCAGTGATTTTCATTAAAGGGTGAGGGAGAGGGAAGGCAAATGGGAAAAGGATTTAATGTCTGGAGTGCCTTGTATGCTAGGCAACATGAAAGATACATTATATATATATATAATATTATAATGTAATATAATATATAAAAATATATATATTTGTTTTAGAGAAAAAAAACAGCCTGCCAGGAGGTTAAGTAACATGTCTAACTAGAAAATCCAAGTTTTAACACAATCCGCCTGACTGCAAATCTACATCCTTTCCAATTAAGCCACACTTCCTGCCACGTTGAAAATCTGTGTATTTATTTATATGTTATCTTGACAGATGCACAGAATCAACATGGATTCACTAAGCACATTCCTATAAATAATGCAGGACTCTAAAGCCTTCCTAAATGGAACTGTTTCAGAGTATTTCCAGCAAAGGGTCAGGGTGTATTTGACATTATGAATACAGATAGGCTCTGCTATGCTAACAGTACTCTAGTTCAGCTATGTTTGAAAACAATTGTCAAAAGTATTTCCCAATACTATTTTGTAATAATGTGTTTTATATACATAGATTGTTGCTTATACCTTGAAAATAAGAAATAAATGGACCCTGCCCAACATGCAGGCTATTTTTCTTTCTTTCTTGTTTTTGTCCCTAATCATTATATAGTGGACTGATATTATATTTCTTATATATATTATTTTGGAGTATTCAGGATAGAGTGTCAAAATGAGTGGTTGCATGTCCCTTTTTCCCATTGGACCATAAATTCTCTGTAGTAAGGGTCATGGTCAGCACATAGTAGGTATTTGATATATGTTGACTAAGCAAAGGTAAGGCAATAAAGAATTATAGCCACTAATCAGACTGTAGGTTAGTACATAGCCCAAAGTCTCAACTCACAAAATTTGCTTGGTAGACAGTTTTATTTTTGATGTTAAATGGAAACTTTTAAAACATATAACAGTTTTCACGTTTCTTTCTCCAAGTGATAAGTGGGCTAATCATATGAGAATCACCGATCCCAGGAAACTCTTGTTTGTTGTGTTTTCCCCATCCAATACTCATCTCTCTTCTGATACTCAAAGTATTACTTTAAGGTCTTGGTTCACTAATAAATACTAATCATCACCTACAGCATGTACTGTTGCATGTACTGTGAGGACAGTAGAGAAACTGACCCTGACCCTGTTGGACAAAGAAGTTGTTTTTTATTCTTTCTAATTTCTGGTTAAATATCATTTATTCATTAGGCACCTATTATGGGCTGAGCACTCTGCTAGTAAGTTGTGAAAAATAATTTAAATGGAATGAGATTGTTAGCAGCTGGAACAGTAAGCTCACAACACAAGAAAATATTTAGTTATCCAGTTTACGTACCTCATTTTTAAAGGTGATTTAAATGGCTATCCTTTACTATGAATATACTATGCTCAGAATTAATATATATTTTTGTTTATGTAATGGTTTCTGGAAATTTAGTTCTAGAATTTCCTTAGTTACAGGGTTATTAGCAAATGTTTGTAATATGGCTACATTCTTAACTTTTGTGACCAAAACTTTGCTGTATTTGGGGCAGCTCGTGTCTTTTCTATAACATGTCATGTTTTCTATAACATTTCAGCAAAGTTTTATTCATCTATCTATCTATCTATCTATCTATCTATCTATCTATCTATCTCCTATATAATAAAGAGCTAATATACTAATTAGACTGGCCAGCAGAACAATCTTCCGGAACAACCTTCCGGAACAACCTTCCGGAACGACCTTCTGGAATGACCTTCCCGAACGACAAATGGGCGGGACAGCAGGGTCATGGGGCCGCGAGGCAGCTGGGCCCGCGAGGGTTGAGCCCCAGCCGCTTGCACGAATTCCATGCATCGGGGTGTGTGTATATATATACTTTGAATACCAGAGCTACATTTAAAAACAAGTTTTATTCAACCACTCAGAGCTTGAGAAACAAGACAGACAAGGGCAATCTCAAATGCTCTGCATTTCAAAGATCTCTTTTTAAAAGTCTGTGCTTTTTTGGTGTTCCAGTTATACAAAAGAAGTCTACAGAGTGGTGATCACGAGCTTCAGTTCTAATTAGTATTCATAAAAGTCCAATTATCTGATTAGACAACAACACTTGGTAATAGCACTCTTAACAGTGAAAGTATAAGTGGACTTTCAAGATACAAGAGGCTTCAGGGAGTTTTAAAATCGATAATGCTGTAATACTTTTGTAGGTAATCTTTAAGTAGCTCCTCACACAATGGGGACAGCATGTGATCAATATTAATGAACAACTGAATTTGACAGCATGCTTTCCAGGCATTTTTATGCAAGCTCATATAAGTATGTCAACAAGATGAATTGCTCACCAAAGCAAAAGATCTATATGGTTTGCTCCTTTTCTTCATCCCTTCTCACAATTCCAAAAGTAGAGAATTAAAGTTATTCCCATATGTGTAACATGGTTAGCTTTTCACACATTTAGAGACTGTGCCCCAAATCATGAATTCTTTATAGTGTGTAAACAGAATATTAGGAAGTAAATAGGTTAAGACTCTCCTGTGATTATGTGTACATAGACTTGGTCAATTTTACAAACTATGCCCCAAAACATTGGTTTTAGATATTAAAAATTAATGCACATTATTATACAATGGCATGCCAATGAGGGAATAGCAAGAACATAATTTGACTAATTGTTCTAGCAGTACAATGAAATAGAAACAGTTATGACCCAAAAGTTCACTCCAAATACTGTTCCTGAAGTTACATTCAACTTCTTATATTATAGTTTGGTTTTACATTTAATAAGTTTTAAACAGTTTGGCTGTTTCCATTTTGAAGCACTGCCACTCAATTTTAATCCAGTTGGAAATGAAGGAATTATTTTAGGAACATTCATATGATTGTTCAAAGCAGGTTTTACACTAGTCCTTCCTCTTCCTCCTCTTTCTCCTCCTCCTCCT
This sequence comes from Myotis lucifugus, assembly GCF_000147115.1. Taxonomy (NCBI): domain Eukaryota; kingdom Metazoa; phylum Chordata; class Mammalia; order Chiroptera; family Vespertilionidae; genus Myotis; species Myotis lucifugus. Next base: position 32,878,683 of record NW_005871048.1, on the reverse strand, counting down.
CCCTATTCCTCCTCCCTTTAAAATGAAAAGGGAAAATTCAGCCATTTGAGGGAGAAAAGTTTCTATGGGTAATATATATATATTGCTAATTAGACTGGACAGCCGGATGACCTTCTGGATGAAGCCGTGGCTGCAAGGGCCAAGGCCCTTGTACGAATTTCGTGTACAGGCCTCTAGGGGAGGGAGAGAGAGAGAGAGAGAGAGAGAGAGAGAGAGAGAGAGGTGTAAACTATAAATAAATTTAAATATTTAATTTTAGGAATCAGCAAATTTGACAAATTGTTCTTTGAATATAAAAATATTTGAAAAGATAATTAAAATTGAAACCTGGGCTAGACAGAGATTTCTTAAAGACTCACACATATACTTTCTCTTCCAGTTAAGATCAGACTCTATACAGCTGTCTATAGGAAGGCACTGAGGTGACTAGTGGCCAATAGGTGTTTTATATAGAGCACCTGTATTAGTTCCCCAGGTCTGCTCTAATAAATTACCACAAACTTGGTGGTTTCAATCAACCAAAATTTATTCTCTCACAGCTCTGGAAGCTAAAAGTCTGAAATCAAGGTGTCACCAGGGCCACACCCCTCTGAAGGCTCTAAGGAAATCTTCCCTGTCTCTTTAAGCTTCTGGTAGTTCCTAGCATTCTGAGGCTTATAACATCTCTGGCTCCATCCTCACATCTTCTTTCCTGTATTTTTCCTTTTCTTATAAGTAAACCAGCCATTGGATTTAAGGCTCACCCTAACCCACAGTGATTTCATCTCAGGATCTTTATTTCCCTCTGGAAACCTCCGTGATTGGCTAAATTGTGTTCCCCCAAAGCTCATATGTTGAAGCCCTAACCCCCAGTTCCTCAGAATGTGACTGTATTTGGAGATAAGACATTTAAAGAGATAAAGTAATGAGGCCATAAGAATGAGCCTTAATGTAATCCAATTTCTCCTATAAGATGAAGAAATTTGGATACAACAAAAGAGACAGTAGTAATGTGCATACACAAGAAAAGGCCATTTGAGGACAAATCCAAAAGTTGCTATCTACAACCCAACAAGAAAGGCCTCAGGAGAAACCATCTGCCAACACCTTGAACTTACACTTTGAGAACAATGATGAAATAAATGTCTGTTGTTTAAGCCACCAGGCTGTTTTGTTATGGCAGCCCCTGCAAACTAATACTTATTTCCAAAGAGGATCCCATTCTAAGATTCCTTGTAGACATGAATTTTGGAGAGGTACTATTTAAATGACTATAGTCCCTGGGTAGTTGTTTTCTTACAGCAATGGAGTTCAAGGAAACCAAAGCCCTCATTTATTATTAGAGTTGACTGACAAAGCACTCCTTTGTATCAACAATTAACATCTTAACTCAAACTAATTTCACTTGCCTCTCATTACAGAGAGTGGTAAATATATTTCGATGGTTTTGGAGATCGGAGAGCAGTTTAATTTTGAAACAGTGCCTAGGAAGAGTGCCAAGATGCCTTCTTGGGTGGCACCCAGGATGATCAGCACTGCAAGATAGAGGGAAATCGTGAAGAAAGAATATAGATTTCTTGGGGTTGATCTTTAGTCACTTAAAACTTTTGTTCAGAGTAGGGCTTGCAAATGGCAGTGTTTTTGATGTACTCAGCCAACATTCTGAACTTGAAAGTCTTTATATAGATTATTTCTATGTACACATGTAATCCTTTCAGTCACAATTAATGGCATGTTTTCTTTACCCAATAAGTAAATGTATTATTAAACATTAGTAGAGCTTTAAAATATAGCAAAAGGATCTATTATTTTACAAAGTGACAAGTATTGCTACAGCTGAATCTTATCATGGAGCACAATCTCCCATTCTCTGCCATGTCTCTTCATCTCACACATCACCGCAAAACAAGCTTCCTAAACCACCACATGCACAATGGATGTTCAGCTCTGAATGTTGTATTACCCAAATAGCAATCTGTCTCATGACTCTGTAGTTATAATGCATATACATTTTTAATCCTCCAAAACATGCTAGGTATTTTGAGGCACCTTTAAGCTAGCCAATATTTGCTAACTGAATGATTGTGGGATATTATTGTTAACAGAGCAATAAATGGTGAACACAAGATAAAAGACAATCTTGACCTTTGATTTTTTTTCCCTAAGGCAAAGGAAACTAAATCTGACATAATGTGCCAATGAATATTAAGGATAGTATTAGAGGCCTTGTGGAAATTAATGAATAACATATGAAGTTGAGTAACTAATTATTGTTGAAATTAGTAATGTAAGGCCCAGGTGCATCTTGAAAGCTTGTGTCAATGGGCTAAACACTCCCAAAATCTAAGAGAAACATGGATATCAAAAGTACAAGCTATCATGGTAATCACTGTCATACCTTTATTTTTGCAGATGGTCACTAAAGTAAGAGTAATGATTTCCCTGTGAGAATTCCTGATAAATGTCAGAAACCATGAATACAACCCAAGCTAAATGATAAAACTAATATTCAATATTTTTTTTATCAATCTAAGAAAAAAAATCTCTTTCTGCCTCTGGTAATTATAGAAAACCAACTCTAGTTACCTGTATAACTATTTCTCTCTAACTCCTTGAAAAGCCCTCTTTAATCAGGGAGCTGTTTGCAAACAGAACTCAGCAAATCACCTGTTTGAGAGGCGCATCTGTCAGAACTCTCATGCCATGGGTGGCAAAATGCTATTCAAGCTTGAGAATACACATCAGCAGGTGGTACAAAGTAATACGATATTCAAATTTGCCATTAGTACCATGGATTGTTTCCTCTTCTACCTATCAATAGGATGGGGCATAGAAAGACAGATCAGGGACCAGTGTTTTCTATGTATATTATAATAAGCAAATATCTGAGCCTACGTTTCAGGAGTAACAAGCAATTTTACTGCTTCACATGGTATCTCTTAACAGCTACAAAATTTGCAAGTTCTTCATCAGTCTCTCTCTGACAGTTCACCTTTTTCAGGCTCCCACTGAACTTGCCTCCTGTACTGCGTGATTAGCATCTTAGCATCTCACTGTACACGGCTTTCTTCTCTAACTATTTCATGGGCCTCTTTTGTTCCCTGATGAGATCGTACACTCTGTGTGCACAGGAACCTCTCCTCCTTATATTTTGTACTCCTATAGATCAGGATGAATTAAAGTGTTAGCTACTTTGATGTTGCTTCATAAATGTATGATGATTGAAATTTCTTATTAATTTTAGGAATATCAGCATATAATCCCCCCAAAAATAATCATAGTATATAACAAAAACCTGAAGTTTATGCTTCTAATCTGTAGCCTTTCTCATCCACACACAGCAGGTTTCATTGATCCAATTTTAAGCCTGGGGCCAAGTCCAATGTTCTTTACTGAATAGTCTGGCAATTTGTAAAATAGTAGATTGGGGGTAATCTTATAATTACCAATAGGTGTTAAAAGTAGGTGCACTGTTTCTACAAAACTACAGCTCTTTCTCTTGACGTTTAGAGTAGTGGTTTTGTTTGGAAGGCAGTGACAGAGGTCGGAGGGAGGATTGCTATTTTTACTTTTGGATCTGCTCTCTGTGCCTGCCATCTTAATCACGGAGCTGTGATGTCCGTCTAGAATGTTCCAGCTGTGCTCAGATGGTAAGAGTGCCGACCCAGACTTCACAGCTGAGAAAAGGGAAGCACAGCTGGACAGCCCAGCTACTGTTTGGATTACCCCCCCAGATCTCGCATGTGGCATCTTTGTGGCAGACTTGAGAAAGCATAAAACAAAGCAGGCGTGGATTCTGGCCAGCTGGCCATCTGTTCCCTCACCCACTGTGATAATTCAGTCATGTAGAATTTTGTTAAGTGAGCATTAAGTAATGACCATGTCAAGCAGAGTACATAATGAATGCTTCTTAATCACCGATGAAAGCTTAGGGGATGCTTGCCCAAACACAGAACAGGTCACCAACACAAACCGATAATTTTAAAAAAGAAGAAAAATGAAGTAGATGTGAAAGAGCAACAATTGATTTCTTTTCCATTTTTACTTTTGATCATTTTCATCTATGTCAAATAGAAAATGTAGGTCTCATAAGGAAGCGATCATGTCTTCTACTATTCCATTATGCACGTATCAATTTATATTGACAAAGTAAGAAATAATTTTAAAACTAAGGAAATAGGTGAGGGGCTTTATCATCTTGACCTGAATTGAAACACTTAAGATTATAGCCATTATCATCAAGCTTTTCTAAATATTTCCCCAGAATAACACTAAGTAGTCACAGATTGGTCAAAATACTGTGTTTTGTTTTTTTAAAGATCAGTTGAAGTATCCTATCCTATGAAAGTAGCAGCTTTTCCATTAGAAACAATAAATAATTGCTAAACTTTTTAGTCCCCTAAGTGGATATGTAATGATATACTCAATAAACTATATTATTGCGACTGTCTCCTACAGCCTGGAATTCCAAAGTTCATAAATTTGGACTAATCTTATATGGCCAATGTTACCTCCGCTGTTTACAAAAAAATGAACCAAAATGGTTCGCCTGAAAAGTTATCATTATTAAAACCTAAAGAAGAAAATGTCTATTCCTAGGATTCTACTCATATGGTTCCCCATTGCAGGATGCCTTTCTTAACCCCACTGTCTCTTCCGAATCTCCCTTCCTTCCAAGACTACCTCAAGTTTCATATCTTCCATTAATTCTTCCCTATCATTTATTCTTACTTCCTTCAACAATTTCCTGTTTTCTCTATCACAGTCACTGCTCATTCATTCATTCACACAATCATTCGTCTCACATCTCAAGCTCCTATTCCAGACACGGTGGTAAGTATACTAGAGTTACAATAGTAAGCAAAACAGGTATGCTTCCTGCTATCATGTAACTTCAGTCACATGATAACTTCAGTCAAGTGGAAGCACTGACAACAAGCAAATAATCACATATAGAAATGCAACTGTTTAATGAATCATGTATCCTGAGAACCTATTGAGAGGAGGTTCCATAAGAAAATTATGTGTAAGGTAGGAGCTAAAAACCAGGAAGAGCTAAGGTAAAAAGTAAGTGGGTTTTCTACTCATAGGCCTGTGGAAGGAAAACCAGGGCAAGAAACAAGGATCTTCATGAAGGCCAGCAGAGCTGGAGCAGACAGCAAACAGAGATGGACTGGGCCCAGGACTGGCAGACTATCACAGGTCGTGCAAAGAAAAAATGGCTTTATGGCATACAAGGTGGGGCAAAAGTACATTTACAGTTGCTCATATAAAAATAATACAATCATTAATAAATTATAATATAATTTAAAAATAAACTCTGTTTTGTGTACTCACAACTATAAACCTACTTTTGGCCCACCCAGTACACTGATGTTTAAGGAATAGGATAGCAGGGCTGGACTTTCAATTTTAAAGATCATCCTGTGTGATGTACAGACAATATTATGAAAAGGATCTGCATAGGTGACCAGTTGAGAGTCGTCACTCTAGCTCAGGCGAAGCATGATAGGAAGCCTGGATTAGAGTGGTAGGCTCCTAGACATTGAGAGAAGTAGACAGAATTGAGAAATAAAGGTCAAGAAAAACTATTAGGTTTCCAGATTTCACATCTTAATGGATAAATGTTGGTGTCATTCCCTAAGACACAAATACTGACAGAGGTTCTAAATAGGAAGTGAAGATCATGAATCAGGTTTTGGATTTGTTATTCAAGAGGAAGTATTAAGAAGGCAGAAAAGAGTTTGGCCTCGATATATAAATGTAGTCACCTTGTTTATAGGCGAAATTTAAGGGGTATGGAGGTAGTCACCTATTGAAAGACTGCAGATGATACAGAGAATCCAAAACTAAGGCTCAAGACATGCCATCATTTAATGGACATATGGAAAATGCAATGGTCCAGAGAAAGCGGCAGCCAAAGTGGTTGGGGGGTGGGGGGGGGGGATTTAGCAGGAAAGTGAAATAATTGTAGCATTTAACATATTGCCTTGTATTATTAATGAACTATTTAACACGTATGTATTTTATTATCCTGAATAGACTTCAAGATCCCAAAACATGGAATTTCTGTTTTATATTACCTTTATAATTCACCCTGTTTTTATATACCTCCGAGTACACAATAAATACTTGCTGGGTGGATGGAAAATTATTATAACTTCATGAGCTGAATATACTGGCAATGTAGATTAGGGAAGTGTTCTTCTTTAAGTGACATTTTATCCCAAAAGGACATTGTGGTGGATCCTTTTACTTTATCTACAGACTCACTTTCACATATCTAAAGGAAAAGCCAAGTTGGAGAAACTACCAATACTTTTTGCTTCCAAAAGAAGGCTTATTTGGCCTAAGGAGTAACAAATTGTTCAGCAACCTCAATTCCTTTGGAATCTATGAGGAAAAAAACACAGAGAAAATAAAAGGAATATTAAAATGAAAAAAATATATAAACTGTACCTGTTGAGAAAATATACATGTTTTCAGATTTACTTGAAGTCTTTGGGATGTTTTGGTTTTTTCCATGATTTGTGTCTCTGGTGCTATTCTCAATGGTGTACTGTCATTTTACTAACCTTAGAAGTCCTTTTGTTTAAGCATGTATCATAAAATGGTTCCTGTATGAACACTCTGACTAGAGATAAACAATATGTCAGTGAAAATAACAAAAAGCCATTTAGAAATAGTTACATCCCTTTTTATATAAAGTACTTGTCTGTATGCTTTTTAGTAGACAAGAAAATGTAGTAGGTAGTTAAATATTTGAGAAATCACAAAATCCACTTAAAATGTGTTATATAATTTTTTTATCACTGCAAACCCAATTAAAAATGTTGAGCTATTAAACACAATTCACTTCCTAACCCATGAGAGAAAGTATTTAATTCATGCAGCACAGATTTGCATTACTATAAAAACCTTTATTCCTACTTTTCCAGCATTATGCATTTCAATTTGTAAATTCCATGTTACATTAATCACATGAATATAGATGGGCAATTTTTAGTTATGAAGCTCTGTAATCAGTGTATTCCCTAGAAAGGAAATAGTGGTAAAATTGGTGGTGAATTTTATTAAAGATCGACTATAGTTCATAAAAAGGCAAGGTTTCCTTCACAAAAGTCATTAAAACTTCAAGTTTTCCTCCACTTGAGGAAAATAATTTTAAAAATAAATATTATACTTTAAAAAGCACTATCTTAGAACTTTGACACTGTATTTAAAACTACATAGACTATGGTCATACAGTCATTTAAAAAAAGTGGCAATAATCCAGGCTTGACTGCATTGTGATTTAATATTTATAGTGTTACCATGATCCAAATAAAGTATGCTGATTAAAGTGATCGGATGTCACCATCCGGATGGACTAGAAAGCTGAGGTTCACATCTTCAGTACAAAACGCCTCAGGTTATTTCTGCCGTTACCCTTTCTTATTTCCAACACAATTTCCATTAGATGAAATATTATAGTGCAGAAAAAATTATATTCAGTAGAGAAGTCTTAAGTTCATAAATGAAAACTTTAAATAATTAGAGAAGTTATTACCAACATGCTATTTAAATATAGGTTGACATTTAAGTATAGTAGATCATTCTTTGAGATCACCTTATCAAGTATAAAATATTTTCAGAGTAACCAATAATTTACTATAAGTGACAGAATGTGTGGCTGCCACTTGGTCAATATAGCACAGCTTTTAGTGTGATTTTTTTTCCTGCAAAAAGCCTTTTAAAATAAATTATGCTTCTAAGTGTAGTAGGTCACAAACAATAAAATAAAAAGATTTATGATTGGTTATTTAGTGCTAAAAATTCAGTTGTAAATGTTTAGATGTTGTGATTTCCAAAGAAGCCGCTGAACAATGTCCTCACATCATTGTACAAGACACAGTGGTAATTTGATAGGAAGAATGTGCTGATTTCTGATGAAAGATTGTCAAACAGCTGACTCCTTTCTAATTTGGTTATTCGAGGATAACCATATTGTTCAAGATTAAATATCTTCTTGATATGGTTTACGCCCATAACTGTAGTAGGGATTTTATTACAATTGCTTTGATGCTTTTCTGGATAAAATAATTTGACAATACTTTATGCCATAGAACTTGAGGGCTCCAAATTTTCTTTGATATATGTGCTAGCGGGGAATCTGAAAATTTTACGGAGAATCTCAGCTCTTTCCTCAGGAGCTACCTTCGTCCACCTCTGGGTTGGAAAGTGCAGCCTTTGATTCAGACACTTGTGATCATCAGGCCTCTCAATTTTCCTACCTCTGTCTAGGCTGCCCCTTGGAGCATAAGCTTATGTATGCTTTCACCTTGCATCCGATTCATTAGGAAATGCTGTTATCTCTACCTCCAAAATGCTCAGTGGCTCTAAGCCAGGATACATGAATGAATACTCACAAAAATGATTTATTGTTATTAGGCTGCAAAACAATGAAATGATTGGGATCTTACATGGCCCCTGCTGCTCAAGATTGCAAACCATACACTCGATCCCAATATTCCTATTTTTTCCTTACAGTGATATTTTTTCTCAATAGCATTTACCATCTTCTAAAATAACAAATTTATTTGTTTGTTTATTTGTTTTATTTGCCAGCGAGACGCCCTGCTATAATGTAAGCCCCATGAAGACATGGACCTTCATTTTATTCACTGATATATCCCAAGTGCCGGGCAATAAAGTACTCACTTTGCTGACAGAATATAATTCTGAATTTAAATGGCTAAATTTTCCAAGGATTCTTCAGGCAATGAAACATTAAACTTAGCAAATACTGACCCAAAGCTGTATTTATCCCTGCACTATGTCAGAACAACAGTTACCCAAACACATAAGATAATTTTGATAAATACGGAAGTACTTTTATAGAATTATATTTTGCTGTTATCTTATTGACCTACATAAAAAGACTTTAGAAAAAAACCCCACCCTGCTTTATTTACTATTAATAGTTATGTTATCCGGGGCCCAAGAAGGGGTATCTTTGAAGTTGAGAACAATGATAGTTTTGCTCATCATGAACAACAGGTCTAGTTTATTCTAATGCCCTTTTGAACTTATAACATCAGGCAATCTTCAGAAACTCATTAAGCAGCTGCTATATGCCAGGCACTGGGTCCAGTAAACATACCAAAATACAATCAATGGTCTCAAGAATCTTACATGCCAATGAAGATTACAGACAAGTAAATAGAAAACTTCAACATAATGAAATAAGTGCTAATGCAAGGCAAGTGCAGAGGGTTCTGGGCGAATGTAGAACTAACTAATCCAATACTAGGGACTCAGTTATGACATTCTAGAATAATACCATCCAAAGCTGAGGTCTCCAGGATAAACAGAAGTTGGCTAATACAGGAGGTCAGTTATCAGGTATTGCCTCCAGGCAGAGGAGAGTTATATGATGTATGAATACTCAAAGCATGGCTAATTTGTAGAGCTGAAACACATGCAATATAATTTCAACCTGAAGTGCAAGACAATAACTGATAGGAGAGAAAGAGAGATTAGCAGAGACTGATATGACAAGCCTCACAAGCCAGATTAGGGATTTAGACTTTATCCTGAAGGTAATGGGAAATTAATAGGAGTTCTAAGCAAAGAATGACTGGATGTGTAGGATTAGCTATTTGATGAAGTTACTGGAGGATGGTTTTTATTTCCAAAGTATATATCTGTCTCCTTAGTAGAAAGGATACCAGGAGGCAGTGTGATAGGAAAGGAAGCAGGAGCATTTTAAGTAGCATTGGAGGGTATAGGAGCTATCCAAGTAGGCAATCAGTGGATTTCTAGGTAGTGTTGATGTTTGGCTGGGGTTGAAGACAAGGAAATTGTAATGGTCCCACTGTCTGTGTAGTGTGTTATTTCTTCTGCTGTGCTTAGCAGAAAAGGATGATGATATTATTAATCCAAAGTTGGATGTTTTCTATATGTATAAAGCTCAGACACAGTGAGCCAAAGAAAATGACAATGTGTGCAAGAGAGTGCTTTTGATTATGGACCTTGTGGTCTTGGCTTAGTAAAAGGCTTCAAGGAGCTGAAAGAGAAAGAATTTGAAAGGCTGAGATGAAAGAGCTGGTGTAGTTTAAGAAACTAAATGAGTTCTAGATCTGAAAAAAGGTGGTACTATAGTGCGGTCACATACTAAATGCATATATGCAATTTGGATATCCTATATAATAAAGATGTGATATGCAAATTGACCCTCACACACTCACAAGGTGGCTGCCTACGACCAGGCTGGTGGGGGGTGGGGGGTGGTGGGCAGTTAGGGGCAACCAGGCCAGCAGAGGAGGGCAATTGGGGGCAACCAGGCTGTCAGGGGGGCAGTAAGAGGTGACCAGGCCAGCGGGGGGCAGTTAGGGGCGACCAGGCCAGTGGGGGGGTAGTTGGGGGTGACCACGCTGGCGGGGGAGGGGGCAGTAAGGGGTGATCAGGGGACAGTTAGGAGCAACCAGTCTGGCAAGTAGGGGGCAGTTAGGGGCGACCAGGCTGGCAGGGGGGGTAGTTAGGGGCGATCAGACCAGCATGCAGGTGAGCAATTAGGAATCAGCAGTCCAGGATTGTGAGAGGATGTCCAACTGCCAGTTTAGGCCCGATCCCCGGAATTGGGCCTAAACTGGCAGTCGGACATCCCCCGAGGGTCTCAGATTGGAGAGGGTGCAGGCTGGGCTGAGCGGGACCCCCCCGCCCCATGCACAAATTTCATGCACCGGGCCTCTAGTATATTTATAAAATGTTAGTGAAGTGTTAATGATCATCAACATATAGAGCCATTTTTTTTTTGACATGTACAGAATGAATAAAGGAGTATTAGCAAGAAAGTAACATTCTATGCAGGACTACGTCATTCAAGGTTATTGATGTCTTCTTTGCTCACCACTTAAAATCATCCACAGTAAGTACTGTCCTTTTAGAGATATTGTGTTAAGACAAAGGACTTGTTTGGGAAGATGATGAGCATATCATGAAATTCGTGGGTCATGGAATGGGGTCCCTTCCTTTTCAAGAGAAAGGTGAGCAGCAAAAATGTTGAGCTGACCAGACAAGCAGAGCTGAATGAGAACACGGACTAGTGAAGAGCACTAGCCAGACAAGATTCCAGTTCAGCAGTCACAGGAGATATTACAGCTTCCAGGAAGGAATAAGATTGCTGGGCTGTAAGATTTCCAGAATAATTAATTCCCAACAGTGTCCTGCTTGATGGAGAGACTCAGACCTCTGTCTAAAGAGCAAATTGCAACAAGAGTTAATTTTGCTTCTGAGGAAGTCTTTGTTCAGGTGGACAGTGCTGAGATGGTCCAGCGTCTTTTATAAACAGCCGCAGCCCTAAAGATAGATATTATGCAGGCCTAAGCTATAAGTGTGCACTTTAAACACAGCCTTCACCCAGATTTCATCTCAATCTGACTACTTTATTATTTTTCCTTTTTCCTGTTTTCCTTTTCCAGTCACTTGCAACCAGAAGAACAACCACCCTTCCTCATCCTTTCTAACAATTTTTGGAAAGAGATGAAAAATCCTTATATTGCATATAATGAAAGTTCTAAAAGCAGTGAATTAAACGTATTAGGCCCCAAAACGTGATCATATAGCCTAAAGTGAGAACTGCTTAGCGAGGTGGCTTTTTTGTTTGTTTGTTTGTTTGCCTGGCAAGGTTTTCTAATGAACTTGATCTCTTACACTTGGATAAATGTCTGCCACCTCCTGAAAGCATGAGATTTGCAATGAGAGAATTAAACAAAGGGTTAGATTTCAGAGCAAGAAAGAAAATGACGGTGACTGAGATAGAGGAGCAAATCTTGGAATGAGTGTACCAATGGAGAGAAAATAACGTAAAAGGTTCAACTTTCTGTTTTTTCCCCCTTAATTTGAAGAACAGTCCTATGAAGCATCAAGTTTATTTTTTTATTTGTTGTGCCATTTTTACTTCTTCTTGGCAGCCTCAAATCTCTAGTAAAATCTTTGCAATAGGAAGCTATTGTGTCATTGGGGTTGAGGTACTTTAGCTGCGAGCAGTAAAAGGAAATACAAGCATCCTCCTAGCACACCTCAGCTCAGCTGAGAGTTCCATTAGCTGGAACATGTGGAGGAGCCCTGGAAATTTATCCTCTAACCAACTACAAAATGAAGAGGGGCTGATAGCCAAGCTGAGAGCAACTAAAGCACATGGTGTTGTCATGACAGAAAAACAAGCCCTTTCTAAATCTATGCAGTATACCAAGGGAGAGAAAATAATGTACAAGGTTCAACTTTCTGTTGTTGTTTTTTCCTCTTAATGTGAAGAACAGTCCTGTTAAACATCAAGTTCATTTTTTATTCATTGTGTTATTTTTATTGGGGGATTTCTAATAGAATATTGGTACAATTCTCTCAGAAGCCTGAAAGATTAGGGAAAACCAGGTGATTGCAATCAGGATTACATTCAGGGATTAATTTTCTTGAATGCGTTTATTTAGAATATGAATTATAAATGTTGTATGATTTGTATCTGAGGTTAGAGATGTGTCTGTAAAATCACCCTTAAAATAAAGGCAGAGTATTAATTAATCATTCCATCTAGTGAGCTCAAATTTTCTCAGGGATTAATCATGATTATAAAGATCTTGATTATAAAGTAAAGATGCATATTTGTTTTAAAAAAAACCAAACTGGACATAGAAATGCACTAATATTTTAGTAAGCAAAAAATAAGGCATGCATTCTCCCCAGTTGTTAAAAATGTCATGTCAAAACAAGAATCATAGCTATATTATCTTATATATGTAAATATTTGATGAGATTCAGATTTAGATATTTATTGAGATATCCAAATTATTAAACTTGCTACACAACTTTTGTGATATATTATACTTGTCTTAACTAAACCAGTGATTAGTCATATAATTATTGTAACAGAACTCAAGCTGATTTTTCAAAGAGACAAGAATAAAATTCTTAAGTCCAAATTAGGTCAATGTTAGCAGGACAGGTATTCATATTTATTTACACATTGATTAGTAAGAAAATTACTTCTTTTGAAAGTATTGGGATAATGGGAAAGAAACTGGAAATATTTTGTTATATGGAGAAAGACAGTGACAAATCTTTCAGTTTCCATGACTTCCACTAAAATTATTCTTCACAGGAAAACCTAAGATTATTTATCAAGCATAAGGCACTCAGGCATTAAGTGAGGTAAAGTTGGATGTTTTATAACATTTAAAAATATATACATATCTGTTTGACTCAGTTGGTTGGAGCATCATCCCATGCACCAAAAGGTTGAAAGCTCAATTCGGGTCAGGACACATGCCTAGGTTTCGGGTTTGATTCCCATCAGGGTGCTTGGGGAGGCAATGGATCAATATTTCCCTCTGACATCGATGTCTCTCTCTCTCTCTCTCTCCCTTCCTTCCTCTCTCTCTCTAAAAATCAATAAAAACATATCCTCAGGGGAAGGATAAAACATATATGCATATATATATATATATATATATATATATATATATATATATATATCCTATATAATAAGAGAGGAATAAGCTAATTATCCATTACGCCATAACATCACAACCAATCTACAAGTGGTGGAGAGCTACAGGAGGGTTGGGCAGCAAGCTACAAGCAGCAGAGAGCTACAAGCAGCAGAGAGCTACCCGCAGCAGTGGGCAGGTGGCCAGTTGAGGCAAGCGGCAGTGAGCTGCTCACGCACAGATTCATGTGCAGGGCTGCTAGTCCTATATAATAAAAGCTTAATATGCTAAGTATCCGGTTGTCCAGTCAGGCGTTCAACCAATCAAAGCATAATATGCTAATGATATGCTAAAGCCACTCAACCACTCGCTATAATGTGCACTGACCACCAGGGGGCAGGCAGTTGACCTGTCAACCAGTTGCTCTGATGTGCACTGACCACCACAGGGAAGACGCTCCGACCAGTAGGTGAGTTTGCTGCTGGGGTCCGGCGGATCAGGACTAAGTGAGACTGACCAGACATGCCCTGGAGCCCTCCCACAGTTCCTCCCTGGCTGGCCAACATCCTGCGTCCCTCCCCAGCCCCAATTGTGCACTGGTGGGGTCCCTCAGCCTGGCCTGCACCCTCTTGCAATCTGGGACCCCTCATGGGGTGTTGGAGAGCCAGTTTCTGCCGGATCCCGCAGGCCAGGCCAAGGAACCCCACTGGTTCATGAATTCATTCACCGGGCCTCTAGTATATATGTATATATGTATATATGTATATATGTATATATGTATATATGTATATATGTATATATGTATATATTTGTTTGGGTAATGAAGAAAGTTAATTGCTTGCATCTTAAATCTCAAAGAAATAATCTGGAATATGAACACTAATTCCCAAATATATACCACTTGAGTCTGGTGTAGAAATCAGCTAAACAATTGGTTTATAATCAATTTCTCTCCTTTTATCAGGGGTAAGATCCAAGGGAAAGAAAGGAAGGTAGATGTTTCCGTGCTTTGTAAACATACTGGTAACTAAATCTTCTAGCAAATATTTGCTTAGGAGGAGAAACCTTATCTATGAATATTTTTAGCAGGATGTCTCTAGTTTATGATTGTTTTTGCTAAACAAATCTACAATCTGTGAATTTATAAGGTGTAGCTCTATGGCAAATGTCATATAAGCCACACAACTACATAAAGATAAAGTTATCTGAATCTTTCCCCTACATGTGGTAATCCATGTACCATACTTAGAAACCTCATCTCTTTTTCTGGGTTAGAAAGCCTGTATCCAATGCAGGAAAGAAAGCGTGTATTGTATTCTTGAAATCATTAATAAGCTTTGTATTGGGTAAGATATCTGATTTGTGTAAGGCTGATTGGACAATCAGTCTTTAAATTAGCTTAACCTTACTTAGTCAGCCTTTTGAAAATGTTGTATAGACTAAAAATAAAATGCCTGAAATAGTCCTAACTCTCACAAGTTGAAGAATGGTTACGGTACCTTTAACATAGCTATGAAGTAGACTAGGATATTGCCAATTAAATTAAAAATATGAAAGCAATTTAGTTTATGCAAAAATCTTCAAGGAATTCTATTAAATGCAAAATGAAAGTGCACAGTTCATGCTACAATTTTGTAAAATGTGGTGTACGAACAATGACAGGCACTAAACAAGTAAATGAAATTTTTTAATAATAGAATTATGATGGAGAGATTTTATTGTAAAGAGTCTGAGGAAGAGGATGTCAACGTAGGCAAGAAAACCGGTGTGGAAGTCCTTATAATTGTCAAAATAGAGTCATTACGATTTCACAAATATTCCGGTTCTCCTCACAGACACATGGCAGGATTGCACTTCTCTATTTTTTTTCAAGTTATTATTGGTCATGTGAATTTCTCTGGCCAATAGCATAACAAGTGATATGTGTCACTTCTGATACATGTTTTAAGATTTAATGAGTGATTTACCATGTTTGTTTCATGCTGCCTTGGTGACTATAGAAGCAACTGTTGAAATATAGCCTTTGTTAGCTGGGTCCCTAAGTGTCTACAATGAGAAGAGATCCCCTGTTCACCTCTGCAGTGCATTACGTCACTGAGATTTCGATGTGGCTTGTTCCTCAGGCATAACCAAGTTCATCTTGACTAACTGAGCAAGGAAAGGATAATGGGAGTCCAATGCCTTCATGGAGTAACATCTTTTAAACTATAACGAGCTAAGAAAAGTTTGTGCAAACGCAAAACTTTTTTACTACTACAGAATGCCAGTTGGGCACACACAGTAGGAATGGGCTTAACAATATTTCAGAGTAAGAAGCACATGATTATAGAAGGTAATGCTGAAGAAGAGAGTGGAATTAAAGGTGACTTGGATGTCTTATGCCTGACAGGGAAATGGGCAATGCCACCGAGAGTGAGATTACATAAGGGCAGAGGGAAAGAAAGTTTAGAATATTGCTTTTTACACACAGGCCATTAAATGTGTGTAGCTGATGCCAGGAAATGGGAATCTGAAATTCAGGAGAGAGGCCAGGACTAGAGAGAAGAGGGAGAAGAGAAATCAGCCTCACGTACACTCTAAACTGGGTCTTTTACATATAACCTCTGAATAATAATTACAATGTCACCATTTCATCCAGAGAACTGAATCACAAAGAGGTGTAGTTATCCAAATTTGGGAGTACAGGCCATAAAGGAACTAGTAGAAGGCAGGGAGATTATAGAAGGGAGGGTCAAGGAGATAATAAAACTTACTAATATACAAAAGAAAGGCAAAGGAAGCAGAACACTAAATAGGAAGAGAGACATTTTTAAAGCTAATTGAGAACAGTCTCACCGAGGTCACGGGGGAAATGTCAAGAAGTAATGGATCTGCAGAGAACACTAACTAGATTCATCATCCTCAAACTACGGAATTTTGCCTCTGGTTAACTTATGAGACGCAAACTGTGAAAAACACTCAGCTTTTAATATATTAATATTCTGAAGAACATTAAGCTGAACAAATCTCAAGGATGGGGTGTTTTATGAGCATCGCATCTCATGTTTGCCTGAATTAGAATCTAGGGGATTAAATAAATGCCACTACTAGGAATATTTTTTATTTCTTCAGATAAAAATGTCTAGCAAAGATGACCCAGCAGATGTTGAGTGAAGCCCTTAACAGGCCTATATCATATAGGTAAATTAATTTCACAAACTGCTCTCAAAAGAAATTTGAATCTCGGTGCTGATTTTGATGTGCCAATAGCACATGTTTCTGGGGGGTTATGATACTTAATGAGATGCATGGGAACCTCTGAATGGGATATATATTCAAAGTGATCTTCAGGGAAATCCTAAATTAGAATGTACTCTAAAAATTTAATTGATGGATCACATAGGTGAGGAACGATTATAAAAGCTATAACATAATGGAAGTTTTCCCCTCACAAGCATCAGGTAAGAACTTTAGGTCAAGGGCTCATCACATTTCTAGACTTATAGCAAGGCAATACTCATTAAAAATGTCAACATTTCTCTAAGGAAAAAAGATACTCTTTATATACAATTAAGGAGAAAATACTTGAATTTCTTATATTAACTATTTCCCAAAAAAGGCAGGATTTGGAGTAATGAAAGTACATATCTGTAGATATATTTTTTAAATTTAGATTGTTATATGCTTTTGCCAATTCCTGAGATATAATCAACAAGTCTTGGAAATATTGGATTCTATCATTAGAAAACAGCTTTGATTTGCCTGTTTTTTTCTTTCCACAGAGATTTCTACTTTTGTTGCTTTGTACTTGTGTTCTAAAAACTAGTGAAAGTTAAACATCAAGTACAGTTTTACCTTATAGAAGAATGCTTGCAGGCAGCTTTATTGTACAAATAGGGATTAAACCTAATCATTGAGATTACAAAATTTATTTAAAATACTTCATGATTAGTTATTAGTTGTCCAAGCAAAACCTACATTTTTACATAGCCCTTTTAGTCAAATTCACTCTCAGATACTTCTGGGAGTAATGCCTGCTGCATGTATGTCCCTTAAAACTAACAATTCAGAACATGATCATTTTTAAAATTAAAACATTTTGAACATTGTCTATCTTAATTATTTCCTTTATTTTCACCAAAATGTAAGTAAAATGAAACTCAATTTTTCCAATCAAGATAACATTTTATAACCAAGCTCCATGTTTTCAATGTTTGGCCATTATTTAATTAAATTCTGCCCTTTCCTTCAATTCTGTTTTAAAATTTGCATGTCTATTAAACACCTGCTTTAATTCATTATCTAATTATTTCCGTCTCTTGTAGATCTACATGTAACTTGTCCTTCCCTTCTTGCCTACTTCAATTCTAATTAACTTGGAAATTCAGCAGGCCCCTTATTACTACACTCTTCTGTTCTTCTTTGAAATAACATATTAGTGATCTCAAAATAGCTCTTCAAATTCTCTTTTATTTTTTTTTAATATTTTTATTGATTTCAGAGAGGAATGGAGAGGGAGAGAGAAACATCAATGATGAGAATCATTGATTGGCTGCCTACTGTTCGCCCCCTACTGGGGATCAAGCCCGCAACCAGGGCATGTGCCCTTGGCCGCAATTGAATCCTGGACCCTTCAGTCCACAGGCTGATGCTCTATCCATTGGACCAAACTTGCTAGGGCCTCTCTTTTCAATTGTGATAATTTATAAGAATAAACTAATTGATCCAAGGCCAACTATCAAAAAATGGCTGCATGACCTAAAAGAGAAATGTTAATTCTGTGTAATTTATTTTTTTTAAGATTTTTCATTGAATTTTAGAGTGAAGAAGGAAGAAGGAGAGAGAAACATCAATGTAAGAGTGAAACATCGATTGGCTGCCTCCTGCAGAGCACCCATACCTGGGATTGAGCTTGCAACGCAGGCATGTGCCCTGACCAAGAATCGAACCCATAAACTTTTGGTGTGTGGGGCGATGCCCAGCCAACTGAGCCACATGGGCCACGGCAATTTTGTATAATTTTTAATGTAATGTGTCCTATAAGTAGCCTTGATAATTAAAATAGTAACTTTCTACACAGTCATGTATATATGTTTGTACCTATCTGTGTGCCACTTTTTTTCCAGTAAGATTTTTAGATAGCTCCAAAGTATATGAAATAAACACGAAACATTCAAATAGACTACAAAATAAGGATGGGCAGTAATCTGACAAGGAGCAAGAGAAACAATAAAGTTAGCTGTGTCATTGCAAAAGGCTGCATTTCTTTCACAAAGGAAATATCATGTGTGAAATGGCCATAACACTTAAAATGTTATAAAGAAGCTGTGTCCACATGAAGAACCTGAAGAGCTTGACTTTTTAATGACAGATGGTGAACAGTAAGGTTATTTTCAACTTCTATCAATCATGGAGTAGAGAAGTTGGCAGTGCTATAACGCTCAAGACAATAAATACATTTATTGAGTACCCAGCTCACTGGTAAATAAAGTGGAAGAAATTCCATTAAAATGCTTCTTGACACATTTTTCACAGCAACCTACTGGTATTTTCTGCTCTATCTCTCAAGTTACTCAACATGATTATTTCCCAGGGGTTCTTTCCACATCACAGTGAGACACTTGCCTTCTGTTACCCGAACCTAGAAAGAGCTCATAGACTGGTGTCTAACCACATTCTCATTCACTGTTTATTGCCATCCCCCTCCAAGAACATTTTCCAGGTACAAGAAATGGATGTAGCAAAGAGATGTATATGTCAAAATGATCAGAAAAGTAAAATTTAAAATAGGAATAGGTTAAATGTTTCTGTATTCATTATAGTAAGGTGAAGCCTTAACTCCCAAGTTGCTAAAACAAACTTGGATAAAAGACTGTTGTCTTTACCATAGTTAATATTTGTGTTTTATTCAAAACAGATCACTTATATTCAGCTAATTTTTTTCTGCCCACAAATGATAAAATTGAAATGGAGATAAGGGGATGCAATAGAAGGATCGTCACTGTCAAGAGTAAGCCCCAGTCCAGGAGGAGAAACAATTCCAATGCACATGCAGCACATAATGAAGGATCACAAATCCCTTAAAGGATAGAAAATGTGGGCTCTCCAACCTCTATTCTATGCCTCTTTCATACTAGACATGATCTATTTGAAAGGCAGTAGGAAACATCCTGTGACCTCACAGAAAATGGACCCCTTGCCCAATCCTGCTGATCTCAATTACCTGCCACAGAGAACATGCCTAACAGATACACAAGTTGGTATTTTGGAAAAGAGAAATAAATGTGAGTTACAGCAGATGAGAGATGTAAGACTTGAGATGAATGTGAAAAGATGGATAGATGTTAGAGATATAAAGGGAAGGGAATTCCGCCCCCAGACAGACAAATGTGAATTAAAGCTTGAAGTAAGAATGAGCACAGCATGTATGACTTGGAATAGAGGAGACTGTTCTGCCTTCTAGGGAGAAGAAATACGGGTGTGATGGATCATAAAACCAGGCACAGGTTTCATGGAGTGAAATGAAAGAATGCCTTCAGGGACTAGCTTATTGGTTTCTTCATTTCCAGAATAAGGAAAAAATTAGTGTGAGCCAATAGTTTTACCTCTCAACTTTCTACCACCCACCCAAGTATGAAGGAGCACAGCCAATAACAGCCAAAGCAATCACAGCCAAAAACTTAAGTTACTTAAAAATATGCTAATATCCCACTCCTCCAGCTTTATAAATTCTCAGAAATCTTCACAAAGTTGGACAACTTGCTTGAGAATATTAATAATATTCTGTTCTAAAGAATATTAGTGAGAACTCAACATGAATTAGAATTTCCAATGGTTTTTTTCATGATCTTACAAATAAAACTTACTGTAAAACTTAATGGCAAACATGTAAAATGTTAAAATTCTAGGGGGGAAATCCCTATGTATTCAACTTATAATTTATTATTTTAGCTTTGGTTATCGCTGTTTAGTACTTGCAACAATTCTCAACACATTTAAACACTAAGTTACGGATGCAACTGTTTCAGGGCCTCAGTCTCCGATGGGTACCATCATGTCCTTTGATGAACATCTAAAGCCTCAGCACAAACCACTGGCTGCTATGTACAGTGGCTTTTATTCTTTGTTTTTATTTTTGAGAATGGTTTTATTCATTCTTCTTCAAAACAATCAGCAATTCTGTAATATATTATTAAAATTGGATGAGAAATACATACTGAATATTTTCTCATTTAGATTTATGTCTAGAGAAGCAAAAAATTAGCTGAATTGATATGAAACATGTCTTTTAAATCTTGGTGAAGTCTAGCAGTTGAAAATCTGCTTTGGGTAACATCTTAAAAAATGTATTCCAAAAATACTATACTCAGGCACATTTTATTTTATTTTAAAACTAGAGGCCCAATGCACAAAATTCATGCAAGGGCCCTGGCTCCAGCGCCCACCCACTGCAGCCCGGGGCCTCTGCTGCCGCCCCCCGACCGCTGCGGCTTTGTCCAGAAGGAAGGACGTCTGGAATGATGTCCAGTCTAATTAGCATATTATGCTTTTATTATTATAGATGCATTACTCCAAGACTTAAACAATATACTATCCATGCAACTTTAAAATAACATTATTTGGAAAATGCCTATGAGCTTAATGAGATATGCATTGATACTGCAATAAGGAGGAAGATATTGTACAAAAATAAAAAAGCAGGTCCTCTCATTTCCTTCCTTTTCCTTTTACATTGCTCTCAGGAAGCCCAGTGGCCCTGCTGCCTGCCCGGCCCCTGTGTGCAGAGTGCTGCACTCTGTGGGCCTCCCTGCCCCGAGTCAGCCTCCTCCTCACCATGCCCTGAACTACACTGTGATTGAAGCTTCTTAAAATCACTGCTGTGGTTTCCATCCAGTAATTACTAACAACGGCTAAATTAATGACATTGTTATGACACCACATGAAAAGAATCACCAAGCAAAACATGTTTTACTTTACTGCAACAAAAACAGAAAAACAATAATCAATGCTATAGCCTTTTTCTCTGCTGAGGGATTTAAGTAATTTCAAAGCAGCATTATGACTCTCATGAAATTATTAATATAATCCTATTTATTCATTTATTAAATTAGAAAATGTATCTCTCATCACCCCTTTCTTTATATAACCTAATAAGAAATACTGTGTATGTTCTTGTGTTGACAAGGGTTTAAAATCAGCATAGATTCAGTGTGGCTTAATTTACTTATTAATTCAATCACACAACAAATATTTATTAAGTATGTCCGATGGACCAAATGCTTGTTCTACACCTTGGAGATTCAATACTGAATAAAATAAGACCAAACAAACAAACAAACAAACAAACAAAAAAAACAGCCTTCGGGGAGTTTATATTTAACCTGGACAGACAATAAACAAACTGTGTATGTAGAGTGCACAGCCAGTGCTGACATTAAAAAATAAAGCAAAGCAGGGGACCATGGCCAGGTGGAGAAGGCGTGACCTTTTAGAAATAAAGAGAAGGTTTTTCTAAGAAGGCATCTCTGGGTCAAAACGCAGGGATGTGATGAAGTAGCCATGCAGAAACCTGCGAGAAGCCCTCAGACAATAGGTCTGCGAGTGCAAAGCCCCGCCTAAGGCAGGAGTGAGCCAGGGTCTGTGTTGTGTTTGCTTTGAAGAAAAGGAAGGATGGAGCGGCAATAGTAGGAAATCCAGCCAGGGAGGTCAGGGAGAAGGGTGAAAATTATATCTCGTTTCAATCCTAAGTCGACTTGTGGGTTAGATGAGAGCTGCTGGAGGGCTTGGGGCAGAACAGTGATGAGATGGCAGGGCCTTGTAGGAGAATCACCCGGCCTCTCTGCTGAGAAGGGTCTGGGGAGGGGCCTGCGTTACAGCAGCAACACTAGCTGAGAGGCCACTGCACAGTAAGCCAAGTGTGCGAAGATGGAGCCTTGGACTAGGGTGTTGGTAGAGATGATGGAAAGAAGAGATTGAATTTTATGTTTATTTGAAAGAGGTTAAAAGATCTGGTGAGGATGCGATGTAGGGGGTGTCATCAAAATTGACCTGAAGGTTTTAGTTGGAGCAGCTGAGATGGAGAAGCCCATAAGAGCAGCTGGACTGCGGCAGAGTATTTTTTAAAAATGCAAATTTTCAATATGGATGAAGGCAGCAGGGGGGATTTTCACTTTCTATTTTATCTTTTCAAAAATGTCTGCATGGTCCATAAATTACAACAGTAATCAGATTGTCATTTAAAATAATAGGTAAAATTTTGCATATGTTTTTATGTACAGCTTTCTAATACATGCGTAACAAAATGCTTGAATAACTCTGTAAGTTTTATAATGAAAAGAAATATATTCTATTTAAAACCCCTTTTAAGTGAAGAAAAAGACAGACTTTGCTGCAGTAGAAAAGCACAAGGTTTCCCCAGAGAAATCTGAATTTGGATCCTGCTTCTGCTACTTTTTATTATGTGTTACATTTGGGCATATTTATTCATATTTTAAAATTTAGTGTTCTCTTTAAATATTTAAAGAGATAAATATTAATATATATATTTAGTTGTACTGCTTTATTTATTGTGAAGTTAAATAAAATGCAGTACATAGAACACTCAGTATATTGCCTAGTAATCATAATCAAAATCACAATAATAATATGACAAAACACATTCATGAAAATGAAAATAAAAACAATAATTTATCTCTGTGTATAAAGGATAGGCATCATGTGATAAGAACTTTACATGTATCATCATGTTAGATCTTTACAGAAAACTCTAAGGTAGGCATATTATTATCCCATTTTACAAATAAAGAAAACTTTAAAAGAAAAAAAAAACTTCACAGGTAGAAGATAGTTATTTATCTGAAAATGAAAGCACCTGAAGGCATAGATTCAAGGCTGCAAGTCCATGGAGTTTTAACCTACAGAAAGTTTAATGCCTTCCCTGAACCAACAAATCCCTGGAATATTAAATTAATATTTCTCAGTGCTCTATTTGTATTAGACTTTGAGTTGAAACTTGGGACAGCAAAAAGTTGACCCAGATAATTGGAGATGGCATTAAAGATGAATTCCATCATTCAGGGAGGACTAGAAATGAAAGAAACCTGGAAGCCAAAGTGCGTACAGAGAGTGGAGCAGCAGTTTATTAAACATCGCACATTATTCTTGATCTGTTTTTTTTTCTGAAATAGACTTGTTGAAAAGCAAAACAGTTTGTGTTTACATAATTTTTACTTATTCTCCATGATGGCTAGATATAAAAGTTTTTAAATTTGATATTTAAATGTAAAAATTATATTTATCAATAATAGCTAGACTATGAGTCCAGTTGCTTGGTCAAATACCACTCTAGAAGTTGCTGTGAAGGTATTTTATAGATGTGATTAACATCTATATTCAGTTGACTTTAATTATTTGTTTTAATTTATCTTTCTTATTGAAAAGTATTAGAGATGTCCCCCTTTTCCCCATTGACCCCTTCTTGCCCTCACCTGCCCCCCACACCAAGCCTTTATCACATTATTGTCTTGTCCATGGGTTATGCATATATGAATACAAGTTCTTTGGTTAATAAAGCAGATTACCAGTAACATGAGTGGGCTTCATCTAATCAGTTGAAGGCCTTAAGAGCAAAACTGAGGTTTCCTTGAGAAGAAGACTATAACATACAGATCCTGCCAGTGTTTCCAGCTGCCTGCCCTGCCCTACAGAGTTTGGACTTGCCAGCCCCAAAAATCATGTGAGCCAAATCCTAAATACAAATCTCTTCATTTAATATATTTGCGGATGTACATGCACCCTTTTGTTCTGCTTCTCCCTGACTGGTATATGTTCTGTTTATGTACTTTAGTATTACTAAGATGTGCACCAAGTTTATTTCTTCATAGACTTTCAAGATCTCATAAGAATTTTTATAAAATAATATAAAAAACATAAACTGTAGGAGAAAAGCTAAGGAGTTACTAAAAAGTGACAAAGGGGTATTGTAATGGTTATGTTTTGTTGGCTTTACTAATCATCTACCTAGTATGAATTGCAAGCTTTCCTTTCCTATGGCATACCCTGCCCCTCATCCTCGTGGCTTCTGATTTTAAGAAAGAGCTAAAATCAACCTCATGATCTGGTACAGGGGAATGTCTTGACTGGCTGGGTGTTTCAGGGGTGGCAGATGGGATCTGAGCCTGTCCAATTAGAATGGATTTCAGGACTCTTGCTTTGAAGGCAGGGGAACAAATACCATTTCTTTGTCCTCACTGGACACGAATAAAGATGCATACAGCCACAGCAGCTGTTGGCAGATATATCACCGCCACAAGGGAAGCCAGTTTGAAGATGAAGATAAATTTTACACTACAGTAGACAAAGCAGAAAAATCGGGGGAAAGAAAAATATCACACAGATTTTTAGTGACATCAATGAGCTCTTCATTCTAAATTTTGTGAGTCAATAACATCTCTTATTACTTAAGCAACATTAAATTGGTGCTTCAGTTACAACTAAAATAATTATGTCACTATACATAAATATTTTTAAACATGTGCATTGCTAGATATTTACAAACATTACTGAATAAATGATATCTTCAAGCTTGATTATGAGGGATTTTAGTTATTTTACATATTTCTTAAGACTTTTAACTATTTATTTCAAGTCCAGTTTTATACTTTTGGGTAAAAATGATAGATTATAAATATATATCTATATTCATAGGTATGTAAGTAAAGATATTACTTTTCCCTCTTTTATTACTTTAATTCTTAAACCTGTTTAAAGAGGAAATCTTTAATCTCTCAAATTCCTACTGTTACCAGAATTCTGTACTAGAGTGAAGTTTATCTTAGTGAACATATGAAAAAAAAAACTATCTACATATAACAGGGATTTAAAAAACTATTTTTCTCACAGTTCAAAATCACTATCACACACTTATCAATAAGGAAGTTTTGTTTCAAAAAAAAAGTAAACACTGTCCAACTCAGGGGTTGAGCATTGACCTATGAGCCACGAGGTCATGTTTTGATTCCAGGTCAGGGCACATGCCCAGGTTGTGGGCTCGGGGCTCGGGGCTCGATCCCCAGTATGGGGTGTGCAGGAGGCAGTTAATCAATGATTCTCATCTTTGATGTTTCTACCCCTCTCTCCCTCTCCCTGAAATCAATAAAAGTATATTTTTTAAAAAGGTAAGCACTATTTGGTCTTTTCATGAAACTGACCAAAACTAAATCTTAAGCAGCAGTTTTCTTCCCTATTGCACTGAGAATCTACAAATAATGATTTTGTTTTTCAAGAGATTGTAGAAATTGGTCTTTTACATATTAGGTTTTAATATTTAATTCTGTTTAGCATATATTTATGAACAAGAATATACTTGATAAAATAATTAGAAAAGTTAATCCAGGCACAGAGGGGAAATATTCATTTCCGTATAAAATGGAGAAAATTTTTAACAAATGTAAAAAACAAGAATGCCAAGCTCTATTTCAGACCCCCAAGGAAATAAAGCGCTAAGATTAGAATGCAAAAGCAACTCTTATTCATTAGAGAATAATGTGGTAAGATATCATTCCTTTTCAAAATGCATGAACTGTTGAATAATTGAGTATAGTCGGTCATGTAGAATTAAACTCCATACAAAAACAGGAAAAAGATCTGAAAGGATTCTGTAGCAAAGTGGAGAAAATCATAATATTCACTGTAAATACAAATGTTTTGTAGAACTAAAATTTTAATATTTCCAAAGTTGGAGAAGAACATCTAACCTGTCCTGTGTTTAGCTGTATAGATATATAACACATTTGTGTTAAGCCATATATACGGCTTATTTAAACTATAAATATATAGATATAAAATTATTGTGATAAATATATATTTTTACATAAAACTATACTTTTAAATCTTTACTACTGCTAGCCAATGTTACATTATACATGCAGATTATTAGTGTTCTTAGTTGTACTTCCTCAATGGCCAAACTGAGCATTTAAAAGATTAAACATGTCAAAAGATTTGGAAGAAACAAATGAGAATGTTGAAGCTCTGGTCAAATCACTCTTTTCTTCATCTCTGGTGGGCATCACAGATGTTGAAATGAGTCTACAATAAACTATTGTATCCAGGACGCAACCTCTATCATCATTACCCAATAGTATCAGATGTTAATAGGCCACAAATACAATTTTACATTTAAGTGAATGATACCATTTATAATCATATGAAGAACACTATGACTTTTGTAGTTTACTATTTTTTAATTTAGTTGATTGCTAAAAAGATTTTACCATTTATATTCTCTGAATATTTAATTTTTCTAATCATAATTTTTCCTAAATGTTAACTCAGTATTAATAGCTAGTTTTATATAAGCCCAAACTCAGTCTCTTTGATATTAAAAAAAGACAATTAAAGCAATAAAAAATCTACCCATAGGCAAGAGAGACAGAAAATTAAATATTTGTTTTTAGGTAGTATGAACAAAAACACAAAGTTATATTTTGACTAATTATTGCCACTGATTTCCATATAGCCACAAGCTTTCCACTGTCAGTTTTGACTGATTTTTATCTCATTCAATAATATTTTCCATTTTTGCCTTTGTTTTTTAAAATATATTGGGGTGACATTGGTTAATAAAATTATATAGGTTTCAAATGTACAATGCTATAACATAATCTGTATATTTCATTGTGTTTATCATCACCCAAAGTCAAATATTCCTATTTTTTGCCTTTGTTTTAATTTATAGTAATTTTGTCAATTTGATACTTAAGTCATATATCTAAAAAAGTAAAATAATAGCTAAAAAGATCAAATAAATTAACAAGAATGAGTAAGTTTACATATCAATAAGCCTGATTTGATATACCTTATAGTTAATAAATTAAATTATATCTTTATTATATCATTTGTAGCAGTCAAGTTTCTAATGTAAATGTCCTAATTTTCTAAATGACATAGACAAAAGTATTGGTATAATCAGTTTATGAAGGCTCTCACTATTATGAAACTTAAATAAATGATAATTGGATTTGTGCAACATGGGAGCAGCAGCCACTGACTTAACTTTATTAAAGAGTGTTATTTCATGAAATTTAACCTTAATGTGATTCACCTTTCAAAAGTTGTAAACTGATTTGATTTCAAAGTTACAAACTGAGCTGCTTTTCACACCCATAGATACACACACACACACACACACACACACACACACACACTCTTACTCTTTGCAAATCTTTGGTTTGTGTAGACATATTTATTAGACAAAGTCTTATGAATTCAGTAGCACACTTCTGAAACTATAAGGAAATAACAGATGTTGCTATCTCATAAACAAATTCTGAAGAAAATTTCAAAAGGGAGTTTTGAAAAATTATTTGAGTAATAGCAACATAATTGGATTTCATTTATCACCTCTAAAGGTGATTCATTTGGAGGCACAGTATCTGTTATGGCAGCTTCAAAAAATATGAATCTCATTAGTTTGTAATTAGATATTAGGATGTAACCTAGTTTGAAGGAATTTCTTGTATAGTTCATAAATGTGTTTTTGCACTCAATGAAATGAGATGTTTAAATACCTGAACATAATATTCAACTGAGATAAAAGAAGCTTCGGCTAGTTACAGGTGTTAGGTGAAACTGCCCTACTAAATTAGCTGCTACAAAAAAATGTTCCTTTGGTTAATGCAACCCATCAGAACATTCAGAGCAGAACATTTCTCCATGAGGAGAAATGCAGATGTGATGTATTATGTACCTTCTCTACAATGCTACACAAAAAAGGCACTTGCTTTTGCAATGGCAATTTAGAGGTTCAAATGAGAAGAATAAGGCATGTTTGAAAAAAATAGCTCAAGACGGGATGAAGCATGAAAATATTCTAAACAGAATCATTGTTTTAATGATGTTGAAAATACCATGCCTTCTCTACCATTTCTATTCTTCATGATACTCAGTTCTCACTTCAGCCTGTGCTTACCAAATAGATGATTAGCTGGATAAGAAACATAGAGTCATGATGCCATAAGTTATACAAAATTTTGTTTTTAAATAAAGTGAGTATTTAAGGCAAAAACATAATTTTTATCCTTAAACTTAAATGAATATCATTTTCAATGCTGGTTATATATTTTATAATGCAGTATTCTATATAGAATGTCACAGTTTTGACAGTATATTTTATCATTTTACTTTATCCTATTTTATTATTTTTTCTGCATTTTATCATTTTAGTTTTTTTCTCCTCATTTTATTGTTTTAGACTTTTTAACATTATGTTTTACTGATTTCAGAGAGAAAGCGAGAGGGAGAGAAAGATGGAAACATCAATGATGAGAGAGACTCATTGATTGGCTACCTCCTGCATTCCCCCCACTGGGGATCGTGCCCACAACCTGGGAATGTGCCCTGACGGGGGATCGAACCATGACCTCCTGGTTCATAGGTTGACATTCAACCACTGAGCAATACTGGTAGGGCTTATTGTTTTAGGCATTTTATGGAAAGTTTTAATTTCCTTTATTTTTTAATGTTGATGTGATATTTTGTGTTATTTTTTCCTCTGTTCTTTCCTATTTTTATTTATAACTCCAACATCATTTAGTCTGGAGAAGAAAGTTCAAGAAATTATAAGAGTAAATAAGTAAACCTATACCAGTTTTCTGGTTGAAACCTTACAGTGGTTCTCAACCTTCCTAATGCCGCGACCCTTTAATACGATCCCGTTAAGGTTACGTCCACATTAGACAAACTGTCCTGACAGTTCCTCATGTTGTGGTGACCCCCAACCATAAAATTATTTCCGTTGCTACTTCATAACTGTAATTTTGCTACTGTTATGAATCATAATGTAAATATCTTGATATGCTATATGTGGTTTCCGATGGTCGCGACCCACGGGTTGAGAACCGCTGCTTAGGACATGCACTTCAAAGGATTGTGTCTCCATTATTAATAGCATTAAGTTAAATAAGAATAATCTTTACAGAATAGTCACTTTACCTGCGGAAGTTGGCTCTTCCTCATCTGAGGCTACAGTGTCGGGGGGAGCAGAGGGAGAGAGAGAGACAGAAAAAGAGAGATTGAGATTTCATATTTCTAAACAATGACCACAAGTTCTTAACTTGAAATTCAGTGTATATATTAGAAATCTGTCATTAGATAATTAGGTAATGACAGATTAGTGGGTATTTACATTAAATTAACAATTATATACTCATACTTCAAAATATGTATATATTGGAAAAGACCATTCTGATGTATAAATTTGATTTTTCTTTCCTTTTGCAAATAAGATTGACCTTATTTAGAGTGTAATTATTATAACTAATATTGTTTAAAATATGTTATACATATCATGAAAATACCCCAGTCAACCACTTTGTTGGAACTTTTTATTAGCAAAAAAGAATTAAGTTGTTCCATGAGATAGAAATTATAAATAAGATAAAAGTTATTAAACCTTAAGAGTGAGACAGAATCACTTTGGTCGTTGGTTAAGCAGAAATATTCCAGTTCTGCCCGGGGCCCCTGTCACACATATATACGCACCACACACACAACACACTCACGTCTACCACATATCTCACGACTCAGTAGTAGTGATTCTTTGCTGAGGCCACAGGAACCTTTATTATAAACTTACCCCATGTGTTTTTGACACAAGAATTCGACAGCCCACTGCAGCAGATAAACATGGATATTATGATAGGAGAGGCCATCAGATGAAAATACAACTTTATGTCAAAGCTGTAGTTCTCAACCGTGAATCTGTATTAGAATGCCAACTCTGGGTCCCCTCTCAAGCCAGTTAAGTCAGAATCTCTTTCAGCAGCACCAAATTCTAGCCAGGACTGAGATATGACTAAGTAACATCAATACAAGGTAACAGGAACTGTAACTCAAAGTGTGAATCATTCTGATTTCTGTTTTTAAAGGGAGCAGCAAGACTCCAGGGAAATGATCGATGGCTGGATGTATGTGGGGGTGGAGCATGGTGGTTACAATAGTGAAAAAAGAGTTTATCTGAAGTAGCTTTACAATTTTTCCTAGAATCCACCCCATCGCCTTTATCCTAATAGACACTCTGTGAGTAGGTATTTCAGCTCCGTGTGCAAGTGCAGCTTACCCCGAATATTACTCTTGAAATATGTGACACCAGCCAGCACTATTTCATTTGATTCATGAAGTTTTAAAATAAAAATTTACTCAGCTGAATTGCTTATAAAGGAGCTTTGTTCCCAGGTGATTCGTTAATCAAGGTAGCCCTGTGCAACCAGGGAGCAGTCTCCACTCTTTCCCGTTAAGGTTACGTCTGCACAGAGTCCACATTAGACAAACTCACTTTGTGTCCTGACAGTATTTTCCTCTCACGCTGCTTGGCTTGTCTCCTTGGCACGTAAACAAATGAAGAGAGCAAGCACAGTTGGCATGCATGGCGTGGAGAACATAAATATTTAAAAAGCTGTAAGCTTCTTTATCACGTCCAAAATATATCATAACATGTTCAGAGAGGAAAATTATTGGTAACTTCCAGGAATTCCTTTTTTAAGAAAAGACCATAGGAGTTTGTGGAAGTGCTGACTTAGATGGGTTGTTGTCAGTAAGAGGCTGGAGATTCAAAAAGGGGGGGGGGGCACTTATGACTAATCACTTTATATGTGGAACTCAATTTATAAAGCAACCAATGAGATGAAAATTACTCTTATTTGAAAGATGAAGATAATGATGTCAGAGTGACTGGGCAATTTGTCTAAGGTCAATTGCATTTGAGCTCATGTCAGTGTGACTTTAAAACCAAGCTCTTTCCACTCTGCCTTAGTGTCTCAAAAAGTGCTGATTCCATATCCACTGAGAAAAAGTGAAGAAGGCAGAAATGGTCATGAAACCAGGACTGACTAGAGCTCTGATAATGTTAGTCGAACGTAAGCACATGGGTGAAAACACACACACACACACACACACACACACACACACACACACAAATAAAACACCTGGATGTAGGGTCTGAGAGAGAAAACCCCTTGAAAAATAAAGCTCCTCTTGGGAAACTTCAAGCCCCCTCCCATCCAGGGCTAGATATAGGAAGGTGAAATCGTGACTATGGAGTTAAATAAAATATCCTAAGTTTGTGATGCCTAAGGAAGATTAAGCCTAAGTTTTATTCCTTAAGCATTTATGGATATGCAAGGAATTTTAGGAAAGAATGAGCAAGCACTGAAGTAAACACAGTTTCAATTTTATAGGAGTCCTGGCAATTAGAAATGCCTTAAAACTAAAGCTCCTGGGGCAACTAGTATACTAACCTACACTTGAACCAATAATACCTGAAAGCTTCCTTTTTACAAATTAACACATTAGAGTCAAAAGGTATACAAGTCTGCATAAAACTGTATTCCTATGCATCATCCCTATGGTTTTGGTTCCTTGTAATATGCAGATGTCAGTAGCCAATATTTATGCTACTATAATATGTGTGTGTGTGAGTGTGCACACACACACTCACAAAAGCACATAGAAGGGGTAACATTGGTATTAATTCACTGTTTCCATGATCTCTGACAAAGATGGCTTTGTACGCTAATTGAATTACTAACCAAAGTGTCATGAACTATTAACAGATGGCAGCTAGATCCTCACAAGTACATGTAAGCCTCAAAATGGGCACAAGAAGCCTATTTGGTGATATTTAAGTGAAGTAAGTATCACAGAAGGTATGAAAGTCAGTTTCATATGCAAGTTCCTCTAATCCTGAAAACTGAAAATACATGCACCAAGCAGAATGAACATAAACTAACAAATGATTCTGTATGTTGGGGTCCAACCCCAGCAGGTCCAGGGGTTCCTAAAGGTGTGGACAGAGTCTGGGAAGAAGGAATGACACAGAGACAGCATTCAGTTGGTCAACAGCCTAGCCAGGTTCTCTAGCCAGGTTTTAGCCAGGTTCTCCAGCCAGGTTCAGTCTTTATTGTCCTGTTACATCTGTATTTATACCAGTTGATTTTAATTTTATCCATTCTATTCCAAAGGTTACGGCGTTTGTTATCTCCATTCCAAGGTCACTACTCTATTGTTCTGTTAAGCTACAAGG
The DNA here is from genome assembly GCF_000147115.1 of Myotis lucifugus. Taxonomy (NCBI): domain Eukaryota; kingdom Metazoa; phylum Chordata; class Mammalia; order Chiroptera; family Vespertilionidae; genus Myotis; species Myotis lucifugus. The sequence continues at coordinate 32,846,178 of NW_005871048.1, read as the reverse complement.
AAGTAACTGAAGGAGATTATCCTAAGTGATTGTTTGTAGTTAAAGTGATTAATTACCCGCCTGGCACTTAGTTAAGGGGTTTTATTCCCTTCCTTAGTCCTGTTAATCTCTAACTCCAGGGAAAAAAATCCCTACCTTGGGAAACAACCTCTCTCAGAGAGGTGGCCTTGGTTAAAACACATAGCGCTAAGAAGGGGAGCAAACATTTTAAGAACACTATGCCATATACGCCAGGTCCCTTGAAACATATGCTGTGCAGATGTTTCTTCCCTGCAGCGATTGTGTCAAGCAGCAAGGATGGACCATCTTCCAGCATCTGTATTGCTCTGCCTGGTCCCAATGCAGAAGGGTGCATGGAAATTATGGTGATAAAAAAAGGCATTATATATATATATATATGATATACAGAATTTAGGTAAGTCATTGCCCATCGCGAATAACCCTGGGTGTTTGTTAAAATGCCCCAGATCCACTGAATTTGAATTTGGGGTGTCAGCCCAGGTTTCTGCATTTTTAGAAAGCTCAGCAGGTGACTGTTAGGAACACTAAATGTTCAGAATTATGGCTCTACCCATCCAAGTTTGTTGTAGTGGGAAAGAGCCACGGTGCAGTAAACTACCAGGCATACAGGAAACCTTTTGCAATGTGCACCGTGATTGCTTCACCAGTTTTCAATGCTCCTTCCCATAGAATATCTTCAGGTTTACTGAGGTATCTACATCAATCCTTGGGGAAAGATGATTCCTCTTTTGAATTCAAGAGGAAGTCTGCATCTCTGAAGTGAGTGAATCTTCCCCCTTTCCTGACCACAGTTACTGGTGTAGGTAGGAATATGATCCACTGGGGACAAGAATGTGTAAGAACAGGTTTGTGTGTGCTTGGGTGAGGACAGGCTCTCAGAAAGGAGGGTCCTTGTGTTTCTGAGAAAGTGATTGGGAATAACCCTCTTTCTTTCTTCTTTGCATATGGATAAGGAAGTCTGTGACCCCAGAGGTAAGTTGGCAGGCATCTTGCAACCATGATGGATGCCACCTTTAGGGAAAAGCCAATCCTACCCTGAGGCAGAGTGGAGAAACAAAGCAATTAGAATATCAATGATATTGTTTGAGCCACTGACTTGGGACTGGAGTTCTACTCTTTATTGTTTATCTAGTTTTAGTGAAGCTTCCTCTTATTTGCAACTAAATAACATTCTGCTACAACCATAAACACTTTTGTTGTTCCCATTTACAATATATTAGAATGCATAAGGAATAAATTCTCTCTGAGACAGGGGAGACCCACATACATACAGCCCTGGGCTGCGCTTTCAGAGGGCAGATGAGATTTTATTCTCACCACCATGTTTTGATAAAAGAAACCTATTTATCTAATTTTGAAGCTGGTCATTGTTTTCTTCTGGACAGTCTGGCATGTACCTGTTCATGAACTGGGTTGGTGCTTGGAGAAAGGAGAAGGCATCCTATAGACTTTCTTCAAGTTTATATTGGTATCTACTAACTTTCATTCCTCCTTTCCTCCCCCCTCCTTTTATTCCTTTCTCTTTCTCCTTTTTCCATAGTATCAAAGATCAAGTACCAGAACTACTTAAACCCAATGGGCTGAGTATTATCCTAATATACATATGATATTTAAAAACACATACTTAATTATGGATAGGCTCTATTCTCTTAATGTGGTCTCAACAACTCTTATACTTTCCATCTTTGTTTGTTTCATCCTGGTGCTTTAAATAAACTTTAATAATTTAGAAATTCCAACCATTCAAAATAATTCTATACCCATTTTGGCTCACCGTCAAATAGAATAAGCTCATTGTGAAATATATAAAATACTAGAGGCCCGATGCATGAAATTCGTGCAAGGGGCTCGGCCCTCACAACTGCAGCAGTTTGCCTTGGCCCTTGCAGCCCCGGCTTCGTCTGGAAGGTCATCTGGAAGGTCGTTTGGCTGTCCAGGTCCAATTAGCATATTACACTTTTATTGTTATAGATATTTCTTAGCATTAATATCTATTTAATATATGGATGTTACTCAATTCATATTGACTTATGGATCATTTTGTTTACATCATAAATCAAGTTAATTATATACTGAATATGCTTCGAAAGTATACAATTATCTATGTAATTCATTATCTCCATAAGCAAAGCAACAATAAATATGTATTCTTGTATTCTGACAATATTTTAGAATGTTTTTATTCAACTGCTAGAATGCAAAAATAACAATGATAATATTTATGCATGATTATTCATGCCTGCCCAGATGTTAAAAGCTATAAATGTGTGTGTATTTATTAAGGCAAAGAAGAATACATTATCATTTCAAATTTGTGAATTCAGTCATTTAAGTAGGTTATGGAGTTGCTTCTGGAAGTATTCAAAGAATTATTTAGGGAGAGGTTTTGGTTTATATGCTCAATGTTTTATTGTTTGTTTGTTTGTTTGTTTTGTTCATTTGTTTCTTGGCCCATGGCTCAATGAAGACATGCCTCAGGACTTAAAATTGCTATTAGCAACATCTTTTTGAAAGCATAAAGAGAAGTGTAAGTCTCTCCTGGACAAAGATTTCAGATATCATATGATGTAGTCAAGTCTACACTCTCTGAATTGCAGATTATCCGGAGCAGTAGACAATGTTACTTGCATAGAAAATGTTCAGAGAATCATGACGTCTTCTCTATTTTGTCAGTATTTACATGCATTTTGATTCCTATGTTATATTTATAGGATGCCATATATTTGATTACAGTTAATAATATGAAATACATAAAAATAATTATGTGCACATGCAATTAATATATAAGTATATATTTATTTGTATGTTTAGTAGTCTTTCCCCTTAGACCAGGAGTTTCATAAGGATAGGGCAGTATTTTTTCTGCTTACCATTATACCTACAGCTTTCAGAATAGTCTCTATAACACTGTAGGGCTCAATTAATATTTGTTAAAAGAAATAAAATACAAATAGATATTTAAGCCCAGCTGGTGTTGCTCAATGGTTGAGCATCAACCTATGAACAGGAGGTCAAGGTTAGATTCCTGGTCAGATCACATGCCTGGGCTCAATCCCCAGTAGGGGGCATGCAGGAGACAACTAATCAATGATTCTCTTTCATCATTGATGTTTCTATCTCTCCATCTCCCTTCCTTTGTGAAATCAGTAAAAATATATTTTAAAAATAAAAAATAGAAATATAAAAAATAGATATTTAATACAGTCCTCAGAAATTGGTAATAGCAACTTTTAAGTCCTGTAACTCAATAAAATTTAGCTCCTTCACTATGCTACATTACTTGACTTACCAAAAAAAATGACTATATCTTCATCTATGTTTTAGTAATATAAATCTATATGTACTTTTATATGTAATAATTTACATAATTGTAAATCAGATTTTCTTTCTTGGGTAGGTTAAAAAGACAATGGTTGCTTTAATGACCATTTGATCATCTCAAGAAAAAGTAAATCTGTGATTTTAAACTAATTCAAAATCATCAAAGGATAGTTTATTAATTAAACAGATTCATTAAAGTAGAACTGCAAAATGTGCTTTCTCTGTTTAGTGGTTATATAGCTCACATGGGTTTTATAAGCTACTTATACAGTGAATCATACTAACAGCAATTACCAGTGCGAGTGTGATTTTCTCATTTTAGAAAGAGGTACAAATGGCGAAATAATAAAGAATGAATGGATATTTTAGTTTCATTTTTTGCCACTGTGTTAAAAAAACTACATAGTTTGTAAAAGTAGGCCACAGTATTGGGAAGCTAAGAAATAATATGACTCAAGTAGCCAATATTCATATAGCTAGTATTAAAGATTTCAGGGACATGACTGGGACACATTTGCCTACTAAAGGAAGAGATTTTTAATTTAGGCGATTTTACATTACAAAGGCCTTATAATTCACATTTCATGTATCTATTCAATTTTCCTCAACTTTTGTTCATTTAATGTGCCCTTCCTCACTATCCAAATTCATCCCATCCTTGTGGACTGAATTCAAATCTTAGCACCCACAATTCCCTATTATTCATGTCAATCTCCAGATTTATATAGTCATCTTCTTCCAATTCCCACTGGCTTTTAAACTGTAACTGAAATCCAGTTCTAAAGAAAATGGCAACAATATTTTCCAGTCTCGTTCCCTAACTGAATATTATCCATTATTCGTCTTTTAAGAGAAATGGTTATATTTTAATTTTGTATAGTGCATATAACTAGTGCTGAGTAAATTCTTTTGGAAACCTATCCAATTTTACAGATGAGAAAATGAAGTCCAGTAAGTAAACTTAATGACTGGTTTTACGTTATTGTGAGCCATATAAAGCGAGAATTGGAAGGTAAACCTATAATATATTTTAAAAATTCACAGATAAATAGAAGAAATTTGTGAGGAATAGAGCAGATCATAAGTTAATATAAATGATTGCTCAGATTTCTCAATTTCAGCAAAATTAATTCATAATCTATCTGAAAATTTAATATAGGAAAGGGAATAATTCTTCAATGAGAATGTTGTTTAATGAGACTAGGAAAGCCATGAAGCTCAGGTTACCTGTTCATCATACGTGAATGTCCACAGCAACTGACAGAAGGACCCTGATACCATTAGGCTTATGTTCTGTGGATTTATGTTTATGTATGTATGGAGACTGCTCACTCCAACCTCAATTCATTCCCATAAAACTGGGCAAATGAGCTAATCTAAAAAGTAAATCGGCTAAAACCAAAAGAACAAAAATCTAAAAGGTAATGGGTAGATCAGCAATATTGGCACAAATCTCAGTGACAGCACCCACTTAAGGAAACCACAGAAAATGTTCATGTCAAAGGAGATCCTGTGATTAAGGATATTGGCAAAAACAAACATTGCTATAATGGGTTAAGATTTGCATTAGAAAATAGAGGTATGTTTAATAAAGCATCTAAATTACCACCTAAAAATTCACCTCAAAGCGCATTTTGAAGTAAAAGTATTAAACATCACAGTACATAAGGGTTGGGCAAAAGTAGGTTTACAGTTGTGAGTTCATGAAAGACTTTATTCTTATATTATTATTGTGTTATTTTATATATGAACAATTATAAACCTTCTTTTGCAATACCCTGTGTACATACATAGTATATAATTATTAACATTTATAATATAATAAAAGAGGATTGTAAAATATATGCTTTTCAATCAATTTATTGCACATTCTTCTATGTCAATATAATCAATGACTATGGGCAATATTGAAAGATGTTTTATTTTATTGAAATAATTTATTTAACTCTCTGCTGAGTGCTATTTGGATTGACTTAGGGACTTTTCTCCTATAAATAATATTTCAAAGAATAATCAGACTCCATTTGAATAGAGGTAGAAACATGAAACAAAAATGGCCAAATAATTTCATTAAATAAATAGGAACACATAATTCTACACACAATATAAAACATTCACTTTTGCAAATAACTATTTTAAAAATATATTTTTATTGATTTCAGAGAGGAAGAGGGGGAGAGAGAGAAAGAGAGAAAAACATCAATGATGAGAGGGTATCATTGATTGGCTGCCTCCTACACGCCCCACACTAGGGATTGAGCCCACAACCACCAAGCCACACTGCCCGGACTAAATAAAGCTTTTAAATGATCCTGTTTTCTATGCCATCAGCCTACCTTTATTAATATTCTTCTGAAATATATTGGACAACTTATATTTTGTCTGCATCCTATGAAAATTACTCCCTTGCAATAGTTACCTTAATAGAGATCAAATAAAACTTCCAGTGTCCCAAGTCCACATAGCATAAGACACAGAGACAAATTGCTGATTTCTTGGGGATGTAAGGTACAGCAAGGGGAATATAGTCAATAATATTGTAATAACTCTGTATGGGGTCAGGTGGGGACTAGAAATATTGAGGGGAACACATTGTAAAGCATATGACTGTCTGCTACACCTGAAATCAATACTAAACCATACTGAAAGTAAACTGTAATTGAAAAAAAATTTAATAAAAATATTTCAACGAAAAAAAAATTGCTGAGTTCTAACTGGTTTGGCTCAGTGGATAGAGTGTCGGTCTGCGGACTGAAGGGTCCCAGGTTCAATTCCAGTCAAGGGCATGTACTTTGGTTGCGGGCACATCCTTAGTAGGGGATGTACAGGAGGCAGCTGATTGATGTTTCTCTCTCATCGATGTTTCTAATTCTATAACTCTCCCTTCCTCTCTGTAAAACATAAAATATATTTTTAAAAAAACTGCTGAGTTCTGTGTTTGTGCAGATACAGCCTTAGACTAACAGACTGCCCTGCCCATCACCTGCTACCCCAACTAGGGACATTGAATACTGAATATTCTGTACCTTCTGGGATATAAATATTATAGAACTCTAATGTTTTTTTAAAGAAATGGTAATTAATTGATGACAGAGATTTACCTTCTTACAAAATATTGGCATCTAATTCATGTGCATGTTTCTATACAGAAGCAAGTATTTAACATGTTATAGTTATTTTAACATGACATTTTTACTACTTTTGAAATCTGTGAAGCCTTTTAGTAAAATATCATTCATTTTTCACTGTTTATATTTCAAAGATGAATTCAGAAATTTTATGATGGCTTTGAAATGATGGGTTCCCAGAATATAGATCCGCATATTTGACTTAATTAAAATATAGTATCTTTTGAAAGGTAAAAGATGAAGGGAAAAACAACAACAGTGAGCAGGTCTATGTTAAAGAGAGCTGAGCTATCACTGGTGGATCTGTTTCTCTTTGGTCAGGGGGAATTATTATTAATTTTTTTCATGTACTTTGAACTCATCCTAGGACATTAACTAAAAGAGAGAAAGCACAGCCTCTGCTTCCCTACATGAACTCCACTAACCTAATGTGCCACTGACTTATTCAGCAATGAGTTGATGACTTCTATAAAGGATTTTTTTTCTTGCCTGTTAAAGCAGAAACTAAAATTAAATGCTTTCTTTTCAGAATCATTAGGACCTTCTTTAAAAGAAAGGAGTCAGCATATCTCCACATTCAGGTGTTAATCAAGTGACATTGACAATGTAATTTCCCTATCTGCAAAACTTTGTCTCCCTGGGCTAAATTTTTCCATAATTGAAATGTCTTTAAAGAACTCCACTGATAAAAATGTGGACAAGTCTAACTTTAAGACAATGAAATTGAATAAAGGTTCAGGGCTATTTAGGGAGGGCCGAGCCCCATTCTTCTTATCTTTGAGGTTATTTTCAAGTCTCGAATGCACACTATTAACTTCCACTCTTCCAACAATTAAGAACAGTCTAGGAAACAGCCCATTTAGAAAACAGGAGGCAAGCAACTTTAAAAAGTTAAATGTGAGATCCAAACAAAACTTAAAGGTCACTTAGTCCAACCTACCAATCAAAAGTCTACAAATATGCCCTGGTTGGGTGGCTCAGCTAGTTGGAGCATTGACCCATATACCAGAAGGTTGTGGGTTCTATCCCAGATTGGGGCATGTAGAAGAGTCAAAAAAAATTGGTGTTTCTCTTTCTCTCTCCCTTCTGTTTCTAAAAATCATAAAAAGCATATCCTCAGTGAGGATTTTTTTAAAAATCTAAATATTGATTCAAAACTTGTAGTGGCAGGGAATTCATAGCCTCAGAAAGAAACATGCCACATCACTCTCCCAGAGATAGCCTCTGGAGAACAAGGGAACAATGTGGCTCTTTCTTTGACAGACCAGCTATTCAAATGTTTGAAGACAGCTATGATATTTCCCATAATTCTCTTGATAACTGAGATAAACATCTCCACTTAATTTCATATATCATAGTATATACTCTGATCATCATATCTGTTAAACTCCTCTTAATAAATTAAATTATGTCACGGTCTTTTAATATAGCAACAAGATCTTACAACAAGAATTAGTTCTCCACCTGAGATCTAACTTCTACAAAACACAATGCATTGTTGCCTGCCTTCTTTAGGCTACTATGTCACAACTAACAATCCACAATTGTATCAGCTACTCAAAGAATAAAAACTTAATTTCCTTTCCCTCCTTCTTCCAGCCCCACATTATAGACCAATTTCTAGAACACTGGGGACTACTAAATCTTATCTCCTTCCTGTCTCAGGGCAAGACTGGGTAGGTAAAAAAGGGAGACAAGAAATGGAGAGGTCGCCTTAACCGGTTTGGCTCAGTGGATAGAGCGTTGGCCTGTGGACTGAAAGGTCCCAGGTTTGATTCCGGTCAAGGGCATGTACCTTGGTTGTGGGCACATCCCCAGTAGGGAGTATGCAGGAGGCAGCTGATCAATGTTTCTAACTCTCTATCTCTCTCCCTTCCTCTCTGTAAAAAATCAATAAAATATATTTAAAAAAAAAAGAAATGAGGAGGTCATGCTTAGGGTGGAGTGTCAAGGGAGAATATGACTGGCTTGCAATCAATGTTAAAAGTATTTTAGCAATAGGAAATAATGCAAAATTTCAAAACCAAGCAAAGCCTTAGTGCTATTCTTCTAACCTTTCACTTTCTACATGCAAAGAATAGAGTTTGCATGTATTTCATATACAGTTGGTTAAGTCCACAGACAGGAAAACCAAATTTTTGTCTTTATTGCAATTGTTTCCTTAGTGTTCAAGAGTAGGTGTACATTCAGGTGAATATAAATATTTTGTTTCTTCTCATGGGATTTTCTACATGTCAACTGACATTTCCAGTCATAGAAGGGTTTCCTGGAAACTCTCTTTAAACCTTATAGCTGTTTTGTTCAGCAATTGATCTCTGGTTAGAAATTCTAGATTAGAAACTAGCACTAATTTCAGTCAATAAATCACACTCAAACTTTTCCAAATCAATTAACCTATTAGATCAATTCTTACTGAAAACAATCATAATAAATAATGAGTTGAAAAACAGACTTATCTGGGAGGCAGAATAAATATGTAATAGAGCCCAGTTGGCATGGCTCAGTGGTTGAGCTTCAACCTATGAATCAGGAGGGCATGATTCGATTCCTGGTCAAGGCACATGCCCGGGTTGCAGGCTCAATCCCCAGTTGAAGAAACTTTTGAAAAATTAAAAGCTGACAGCTAAATTGCCCCCAATTTGCACATTCAAGGACAAGCTGAAAAGTCCTGACATAAATATAATAGGTCAGTATTTATTGGACATTTCTATAATGCTATGGCTGAAATGATGGAAAAATATTCAGGGACTACAAAGCCTGATTTCTGCATATAGCTTTTGAATTGTCTATAACAGTGGTTCTCAACCTTCCTAATGCTGTGACCCTTTAATACAGTTCCTCATGTTGTGGTGAACCCCAACCATAAAATTATTTTCGTTGCTATTTCATAACTATAATTTTGCTACTGTTATGAATCGTAATGTAAATATCTGATATGCAGGATGTATTTTCATTGTTACAAAGTGAACATAATTAAAGCATAGTGATTAATCACAAAAACAATATGTAATTATATATGTTTTCCAATGGTCTTAGGCGACCCCTGTGAAAGGGTTGTTCGACCCCCAAAGGGGTTGCGACCCACAGGTTGAGAACCATTGGTCTATAAGATTCATGTATATTTACTATTTTATAGCTTCTATATAGTTCTAATTATAGCAAGACTGGTATGTTAAGAGTCTTACATATATTAATTTATTTAATTTGAATAAAACCCCTTTGAGGTTGGTACTATTATTATCCCGATTTTACTGGGAAGGAACTAAGGCACTGAGGGGTTAAGCAAATTCAGTGTGGCTGAGTTCTTAACCACAACACCAGAATGAAATTCTTTAGAGAATGTGTTTCCGCAGAATTTCAAGAGAGCATCTGATGAACACTGGAATTACAGGTATTATTAGTAGTAGAAGTAGTAGTAGTGTAGAAATTTGTGCAAGAGTAAGCCTTCCTTCCCCCGGCTGCTGGCACCAGCTTCCCTCTGGCACCCGGGACACAGGCTTCCCTCCTGCCACTGGCAGGCACCTGGGACCAGGGCTTCCCACGCAGCCCCAGCTTCTCCAGAAGGTCATCCAGAAGGATGTCTGGTCTAATTAGCATATTACGCTTTTATTATTATAGATCACCCCAGTTCTCTCATTGTTTCAAACCATCCATTCTTATATGTGTAACCAGCACAGTTAAATTTGAACAAAAACATTGAACTGTGTAAAAAGCATGGGATAAAATTTCAGGCTTCACATCTGTTCTGCCTGCTTTTGAGAAGAAATTTATGACCTTATTCTAATCATTACGATTATCACAGAACCACTTTCCCACTTAACATTGAGATTGGTATGAGCTCAACTGTTTATTTCAAGGTTAATATATGTATTAGCATTTTAATGAATAGAGTACTCTAAAAATGCGAGGCACCATTAAAGGGAAAAGGGTGAGGAAGAAAATGTCCTGAGTATCATGGTGATTGGTAAATTGTATTAAAAAACTGTCTGCCCTCCCCCTTCCATGTTCATTACATGTTAGCCTGAAACCAGACTGCCTAGTTGTGAGGTGAGACTTACCACAGAAGTTTTGGATCAAAAAATCATTGTGGAGAATAATACAGCTTGACTTCCATAGTTGAATAATAAATAGAAGCTGAATTTATTGGCCAGAACATGTTCTGTGGTGCACCCCGATTTATCCATTGCCTGTGGAGCCACAGCCACTGATTGAAGAGAGTTGAGATGATACAAACAACACCTGTCTTTGTGAAAATGTTTGGTAGTTACTGTGTTGACGAGTAACAGAAATCAGTTCTGTACCCATCGCTCTCTACGATTTGGATGAAGTAATTTGGGTCTGATTTCGCAATTAAAATCTTACCAGATAAAGACACTGTGGGATTTTTTTCAAAATGCTCTATAAAGAAGTTGCCAATTCTTATTTGAGTTTTGCCCTATTTCCAAGGATTAGTACTTAAGAAAATACCTTTATCTCGATTCTCTCTTTTGCTGAGGACTAAAATTGGGTTCTCCCTGCTTTACTTCCCAAGCTTTGATTAAAATAAAATAAACTTAACAAAAAATATTGATTATTGCTCATTTTAAATCATAATTTGGTAAATTTTACACATCCAATGGGAAAAACTACATATATTCTGAAAATAATTCTGACCAAATTCTCTCTCATTATGTATTGCCACTGCCCTTTAAATAACACAGATCACAGAATTTGCCTTCACATAAATACTTTGAAATATGTTGGACAATGAAATGTCATAGAGCACAAAGTTACCTTGAGGTGTCAACTAGTTTTCCTAGGGCTTCAGGGACTGTGGCCAAATAAACCTTCACACACAATGACATCTACTTGAAGCTCCTTGAGAAAAAATTCAGACAATTCAGACCTTCTGTTGCATTTTAGTAACCCTTATGTTTTATTAGTAATTCCTCATAGCAAATTGCATTATTCTAGCACAGAGTAGGTGCCAATAAAATGTATTAATTAATCTAATATATTTTTATTAAACACTACATAATTACTAATAGTCCAAAGAAATTAATTTTAACCTATCAAAATACTTGTTTTCAATAAATTCTTAATGTTTCACCACTTTCTCTTCATTCTATCTGCTGTGTAATTAATGGTAAGAGGACAGATGATAGCAAAGGCTGTCATTCAACCAATAGGCTTTCACTTTCCATTACAATGATATTAATCATTTTTCTCTTTACTACCTTTATCTAACCTTCTTAGGCTTTCTTTATCCAGTTATCCTAAGTCTGTTCCATACTATAGGTGCTCTAGGGCCAGTATTTAGGATTTCTTCTATTAAATCCCTACTCCCTCTCTCATTAGTTTAATTTTAGAGGATAGCCTTTTCCTCACAGTTTTTATCAATCAGACTGGACTTTATGTATGCCTGTTTTAAGTTTGGCCTCTTAAAATGATTTATAGTCACCTGCTGGTGTAGCTCAGCAGGTGAGCATTCACCCAGGAACCAAAAGGTCACCAGTTTAATTCCAGGTCAGGGTATATATCCGGGAGGCAGCTGATCGGTGATGTTTCTCTCTCATCTATGTTTCTATCTCTCTTATCTCTCTTCCTTCCTCTTTCTCTAAAATATCAATAAAACATATTTTTAAAAATTTATTTATTTATTTATTGCCTTATATATTAAGTGAAAATGAAAGAGGATATAGTCTTCATGTTATTTTATAACTTTGATGCATTAACAATCTCTTCTTTTGCTCCCTAAGAATGTTTTCTCCTCCTGTTATACAAATCGAATAACTATAACCCAAATCTACATTACTATAATTAAGTAGATCTAAGCCTATTAGGCTTTTTCATCATAAATGCATTATGATAAACTATTTAGCCTTTCCTATACAATCCTTATGATATTAAAAGTTCTCAAATAACTCTTATCCCAACCATTTACTTTTAAGAATTTAGTCTAAAGAGACAATGGTGAATGTACTCAAAATACAGTTACCAGAGTATTTATCAAAATGTTTATAAGAGAGAAAATCTGCATAGCACTTGAATGTCCAAACAATAAGGGCTTCTTCAAAGAATAATGGTTAATGATATAATGTTATCCTGACATTTTAAATAATGTCAGGAAAGAATTTATAATCAGTGGCAATATGTTAATTTTATAGTGAAAAAAAAAGTGATCATCAATGAAAAAGAAATATGTGCAGTATAAGTTTTACACACACATGTTTACACATAAATATGGATGTGCACAATTTTATGTCAAGGGCTTAACTTAAATTGCTGTCACACTTGATATGACTGTATATGGCTATAGAAACATACATGATAAATCTACAGATAAACAACAGAAAAAAAGAATATATAGCCTAAAATTACATTTTGTCTTATATTTTCTAAATATTCTTCTTTATTGCATTCGTAATGAAGAAAATAAATTCTCTACGAAAGATTTATCCATTTCAAGACAAAACCAGTGTACACTGTTAAGTTTTCTTCCTATTAAGACTATTCAGCAACTCAACCTAAATTTAATTACTTTCTTCATTTTTTTTGTTTCTATTGTAATCATAAGAAAAACATTTTGCTCAATCTCTAGCAACGTATCAGTTTCCCTAAAACAATAAAATTTTAAAACCTTTCACCATTGCTTAAAAATAATATTATTTTTTAGTAACCTGCTCTGTTTGGGATGCCATGGATTAATATGTAGTTAATGCAATTAAAAGAAAACAAACAATAGGTATAATTATCAGAATAAAAAAATGATTAATGTTGAAAATCAATGAAGAAGATAAACCAAGTAACAGTATGAAAAGTTTTGAAGGTTGTTGGGCACATTTTAACTATTGTATGTCATTTGTGAGTCGCTTATAGACCTCTTTTCCCTATAAGTATTTAAACTTAGAAGATAAAATTTTTCTAAAGATTAATGCTAAATTTGTCACTTAGCCTATCACTTTAAAACAGTAATTTTCCTTTTCATAAATATGTTAAATTGCACATGTTGACAGCAGCATAACCAACTTCCTGACCCTTCATTTGAAATCTGAATAAAAGGATAATTTAAGCCCTGCCTGGTTTGACTCAATGGATAGAACACTGGCCTGTGAACTGAAGGGTCCTGGGTTTGATTCCGGTCAAGGGTACATGCCTGGGTTGTGGGCTCGATCCCCAGTGGGGTGTGTGCAGGAGGCAGTGAATCAATGATTCTCTCTCATCATTAATGTTTCTATCTCGCTCTTCCTCTCCCTTCCTCTCTGTAAGCAATATATATATATTTTTAAAAAATTTAATATCACTTTCCATTTTCACTTTTCTAGTTTTTTAAATGTATTTTCCTAATATGAACAGAATATAATTAAGTTTTTCCTTTTTTAGATTTTTACTTTTCCTCCCTTATTAAAAACATGCATTGTATTCATATCTAGAAATCTAGAAATAAAAATCTATTGATATATCTGCATTTTTTATCAACTTTTTGCATTGCCAATAAAAAGCATTAAAAAATCAAAGGAGAAAACTAACATTCCATGGTAGATTGCAAAACTAGCCACAAACTATTTCTTGCGTCCTTGTCTTTGCAATATGAAGTGGTAGATCCACCCATTAAAGTGCCCTTAGCTAGTGTGATACAAGCTGAGATTTGAAAAGTGCTTGTAGTTGGGTCTTGATCTTTTGACTTCTCTTGGGACCTTTCCATCACCACTATGTAAGGGAGCTTGAGCTAGTGAAGAAAAGCCATCACAGCTGAGCCATCTTCCGCTACCCAGCACCAATCAACCAGTCACTTACTTAACTTACTCACAGAATTGTGCAGGAAATGTTTGTGTAAATCCACTAAATTTGTGAAGATTTGTTAAGTAGAAAAATCTTAATGATATACATCCACTATCACTTTATTCACAATAGTATCCATCTCCTAGCAATAGGAAAGGTATACACTCAGAAAAAAAGACAATGGGGCCCTAACCGGTTTGGCTCAGTGGATAGAGCATCAGCCTGTGGACTCAAGAGTCCCAGGTTTGATTCCGGTCAAGGGCATGTACCTTGGTTGCGGGCACATCCCCAGTAGGGGGCGTGCAAGAGGCAGCTGATTGATGTTTCTCTCTCATCGATGTTTCTAACTCTCTGTCCCTCTCCCCTCCTCTCTGTAAAAATCAATAATATATATATATATATATATATATATATATATATATATATATAAAAAGACAATGGGTAAAATGGTATATATCAACTTTTAAAAAATGTGTTACATTGTCTTTTATTTCAAACTGAAGCTTTACTATAAATTAGCTCCTCCTTCTGAGCAAGAGAGGATTTGTGTATTTGACATTTTCTAAGGTTCTTCGATGTTCTATGTATTTTTTTTAAGTTAATATATAAATTGTTAGAAAGTACAAGTTAACAAATTCTAATTGTAATTAACAATAAAGTAGAAACATGTTTAAATTAATAAACTGTTTATTAGCTATGTTATAGTAGAAATATTTACATAAATAAAACAAAATTACTTTTCTGTAATGTATGCAAAGTAAATGGCAAAATTTTTCCTTAACTCTGTCATTGTAGCTGTACAATCCTATTTGTTTGTATGAACACATATTTAATCCTTATTATTGAGAAAGTAGGTAGATATGACTCTGATAATAAATCCCTTTGACTCTAGTTAACTGAGAAATTTCTTCGCAATCATGGTTAGTAGCTTTTGAGAAAGTGTTTTAGTCCATTTAGAATAGATTTCATTATGGTAATTTCTAGAAATAGGGATTCAATCATGAGTTATCCTTCCAAGAAATATTCTCAAGGGTTCAAACTGGATTATAATTTCATCTAATATATAAATCACTGAAGTAAAATGACCAAATCTCTCATTTGGTAATCAAAATTTAGAAATCTAAAAATAGTCTCACTCTATCCAAGAGGTCTACTTAAAGCTTGTTAACAATCTGGTATTCCATGATCACTGATAAGAAGTCTTTTAGAAAGTTTCTGCTACACTACCTGATATTCTGACACTGATCATCTTGTAAAAGATAAATATGAACATGGCTATTCATGGGCAAGATGTACAGTGAAAATTGTTTTTTAAATTGTTATGACATACTTTATGTTTATGGCTTCAGTGTAACCAATTTTTCATAATGAATTGAAAGCAAGAGGACATTTTAGCAGTGATGAGATCTGAAGAACCTAAATCCATGTAGCAAAGGGATACCAACTATCAAAGGCAAAAGGATGGACTATAATAGATAGAAGAGGACAGGAGAGGACAGAACAGCATAAAGCACCTTCATGTTTATTAATATTTTTCAAATTAAGAAAACCTGGTCAGAAGCCAATGCAGCTACAGAGACAATAAAGAGAAAGAATTATAAATGAAATGACATGCTGACTGTTATCCTGTACTGAATTATTCTCAATAACATCGGTGCTTTGAATTTTCTTGTAAATATGATGCTAGATTTTAAATTACTACCAAATTCCAATGTTTCCGTCCTTTGGTTCCAGACTGATAGTTTTAAGAGGTTAAATTTATTATAAATATTATTTAAATATCTATATGAGTCATCTAACATAGTTTATTCTTAATGAAACACAAGCTCAGTTTTTATGTCATTTTTTCTGAATTGTAATGACTTTGCAATTCCATCTAAAAGGAAAAACCTTCCTTGTCCCAAATTCCCATTTCAGTTACTGTCCTCTCTCCTGGGTTCGATTCCGGTCAAGGGTACATGCCTGGGTTGTGAGCTCGGAAGTTATCTCAGTTCACTCTGTTCGAACACTACTCTCTGTCTTTGCTAATATTCCTATAAAAAATATACTTCCTCTTATTATACCTCACACTTGTCTCTATTTTTCTTTTTCTTTTTTTTGGTTTAGGGAAGGTAGGATCTACTGGTTCCAAACCACTTGGCATTTATATTTTTAAAATATATTTTATTGATTTTTTACAGAGAGGAAGAGATAGGGATAGAGAGCCAGAAACATCGATGAGAGAGAAACATCGATCAGCTGCCTCCTGCAGACCCGCTACAGGGGATGTGCCAGCAACCAAGGTACATGCCCTTGACTGGAATCGAACCTGGGACCCTTTAGTCCGCAGGCCGATGCTCTATCCATTGAGCCAAACCGGTTAGGGCTCTATTTTTCTTTATAGAACTTAGCATAAGTGTGATACTTTATTGTCTTTTCCTTGTTTGATTAGAATATCCATGAAGGCAAAGTCTATTTTTTTAATGGTTATATTATCAATGCCAAGAGTGCCTGGCATATAATATATACTCAATAAGTATTTTATCGATGGATGACTAAACAAATAAATTGATGAATATTTATTATAGCCATTTTAAAAATTGATCTTCATTGTTGAAAGTAATACAGATGGCTCCTTTTTAAAAATATATTTTTTATTGATTTCAGAGAGGAATGGAGAAGAAAAGAGAGAGAAACATCATTGATGAAAGAGAATCATAGATTGGCTGCCTCCTGCACGTCCCCTCTGGGGATCGAGTCCGAAAATGGGGCATGTGTCCTGACCGGAATCAAACCCTGACCTCCTGTTTCATAGGTCAGTGCTCAACCACTGAGCTATACTGGCCAGGCCAAATGTCCTCCATTGACCCCTCACCCGTCCAATTCCATCCCTCAGGCCTTCACCACACTACTGTCTGTGTCCATGTGTTATGTATATATGTATATAAATTCTTTGATTAATCTCTTCCTGCCCCCTTTCCTCTGAGATATTAGAGCCATTTTTAAATTAATCATTCAGCACAGTTTTAAGTTCACAGAAAAATAGAGGAAGGTATAGAGATTTCCCACATAGTCCCTCACCCCACATATGCATAACCTCCCCCATTATCAACACTCTCCACCGTTTCTTACAATTGATAAACCTACATTAACACATAAAAATTGTCTAAAATCTGTAGTTTACACTAGGGTTCACTCTTGGTGTGTACATTGTATGGGTCTGGACAATATATAATGACCTGGATCCATCATTATACTATCACTAGAGGCCCGGTGCACAAAAATTTGTGCACTCGGGGGGGAAGGTGGGGTCCCTCAGCCCGGCCTGTGCCCTCTCGCAGTCTGGGACCCCTCGGGAGATAACGACCTGCTGGCTTAGGCCTGCTCCCGGGTGGCAGAGGGCAGGCCCAATCCCTAAGTGCAGCCCCTGGTAGGGCTCAGAGCAGGGCTGATTGGGGAGTTGGGGCGCTGCCCCCTGTCATGCACAGAGCAGGGCGGATCGGGAGGTTGTGATGCCACCCTCAGTCACGCTCAGGGTAGGGCTGATTGGGGGGTTGGGGCACCGCCACCTGTCACATTCAAGGCAGGGTCGATGGGGAGGTTGCGGTGCCACCCCCTGTCACGCACAGAGCAGGGCCAATCAGGGGGTTGGGGCGCTCCCCCCTTTCCCTCACAGAACAGGGCTGATCAGGCAGTTGGGGCACCCCCACTTTCCCACTCAGGGCAGGGCCGATGGAGAGGTAATGGCTCTACCCTTTCACACACAGAGCAGGGCCCGTGGGGGGGGGGGGGGGTTGGGGCGCCGCACACTGTCACACACAGAGCAGGGCCGATCAGGGGGTTGGGGCGCCTTCCCCTGTCATGAACAGAGCAGGGCGGATAGGGAGGTTGTGGCCCCGCCCCCTGTCACACACAGAGCTGCAGGGCGATCAGGGGGTTTGGGAGCTCCCCCCTATCAGGCACAGAGCAGGGCTGATCAGGGGGTTTGGGCGCTGCCCCCTGTCACGCTGATCCTGGTGCTGGGAGCCTCGCTGCTCCACTGATCCCAGTGCTGGGAGGCATATTACCCTTTTACTATAAAGGATAGAGGCCTGGTGCATGGGTAGGGGCTGGCTGGTTTGCCCTGAAGGGTGTCCTGGATCAGGGTGGAGGTCCCCACTGGGGTGCCTGGCCAGTCTGGGTGAGGGGCTGAGGGCTGTTTTCCGAAAGCGGGTGACTGAAGCTCCCAACCGCTCCTTTTTTTCTTTTCTTTTTTTTTATTCTGGGCCAGCTTTAACTCTGGCTCTAGCTCTGAGGCTTCCGCTGGTTTGTTTGCATTCTATAATCGAAACAATATATAACTCCAGCTCTGAGATCCTGCGGCTGAAAGCTGGTTTCTGGGGTTTTGTTTAGCTTCTATATTTGGTACAAAGTTTCAAACTGCCAGCTCAGAGGCCGGCAAGGCAGGCGGGGAACGTTGGAGTCCTCCTTCACTGAAGCAAGCAAGCCTCATGTTCGCTTCCAACTGCCTGGCTGCCGGCCGCCATCTTGGCTGACAGTTAATTTGCATATACTCACTCTTGGTGTGTACATTGTATGGGTCTGGACAATATATAATGACCTGGATCCATCATTATAATATCATATAGACTATTTTCACTACCCTAAACTCCTCTATGCTTCTCCTAAGGTATTTTAAAATTCCACTTGTTCATTACTGGTATAGAGGAAAATGATCAGGTTTTGTATATCAATTTTGCATCCTAAAACCTTGCTAAAATTGCTTATTAGTTCCCAGAGTTTTTTTGGTTGATACTTCAGGATTTCTTTCCACAGGGATGGTCATGTCATCTGTGAACAGACTATTTTATTTATTCCTTCCCAATTTGTAAACCTTTTATTTCCTTTTCTTATCTTAGTGCATTAGCTAGTACTTCCAGTACAATGTTGAAATAGAGCAGTGAGAGGGAGGATCCTTGTCTTGTTTCAGATCCAAGAGGAAAAGCGAGTTTCTTACCATTAAGTATGATTTTAGTCAAAGGTTTTGTAGGCATTCTTTATCAAGTTGATGAATTTCTCCTGTATTCCTAGCCACCTTTTAAAATCTTACTCCAATTCTTTCATATGTCACAATCAAGTTCTTTCTCCAAAATTCCAACAAAACTGACCTTGGCAATATCATCCATAAGTCACATGTAATCAATGTAAATGTTATTTTGATTAACTTCACAGTATTTGACACTGCTGACCACTCATTTCTTGAAACACTGTTTATCCTTAACTTTTGGGGTACCACACTTTCCTGGTTTCTCTTCTATCTCCCTGACCACTCTATCTCAGTCTCCTCTATAGATTTAACTTTCTCTACCTACTCCTTAATTATTGATGAACCTCTTATCAATTTCCATTTCTGGGTCCTCTCATCTTTTTTAGAAGTTCTTGTGCTTCTGGGAAGATCCATACATTTCCCCAGCATTGATAAATATCTGTATAATTGTAACTTAAAAATCTATGTCTGGCTTCTTACCTAATATCTAGCTAGTTCCTTGAACCCGATATGTGAAATAATCATTTCATTTTCTGGTTCCCAATCCAGTGTATCCTCAATCTGCACTATCTGAGTAAATGGCACAGAGTTGCTCAGGTCAGAAATTGATATTGTTTCTTCTTTACTTTTTACTTTCTCCAAACTCCTTCTACTCAATTAACCCATAAGTTACCAGTAATTATCTATTTCCTTTAAATATCTATTTGTTACAACACTGATCCAGGCCAAGAACATCATGTCTAACCTGTTCTTCCACAGTAGCCTTTTAATTGTCTCCCTGCCTTAATCTGTTCTATTCCACGCCCCGCCCCCCCATGTGGCAAAGAAAGTGATCTTCTAAAATACATTGTTCTCAGCATAAGTCCAAACCCCTTAAAAACAATTGCAAGGCTGCAGAATCTGACATCATCACCATCTGCAAATTCATTGCTGCCTCCATGTCTCTCCCTTTTAAGCTCTAGACACACTGAATTTCTTTCAGTTCATGGAATTATGACTTTTCTTATCTCCTGGCTTTTCTAAGAATTATATCCTCTGTCTTGAATATGTTTAGCTTTCTGTCTGTTAGACTGAAATTATCTTTAAGAATTATCTCAAGATATAATTTTTTCAGGTAGGCATGCATTTTCTGACACCTCGCTTAAGATATGACACCTGATTTACATTCTTATGGCTCCATATACTTCTCCTATCACAACACCCATCATCTTTATCTATTTATTTATTTCTCTGTTTTCCTAGCTAGACAGCAATTTCTGTAAATTTGCTTACCGTTGCATTCTACCATTTAGGTAACTCAGTAGGTACTCAATATATATTTAAGAATCAATAAAAGCTAAGATTTTATTTTTTTAAGTCAAATCACTTATTTTGTTCTCTGTGGTTGCATTAATATGATATGTATTTACATTGTAAAAGTTTATATTTATCATTAGTTTACTAGACTTACAACCACTTATTTTGTTCTCTTTGGTTACTTTAATATATTATGTATTTGTGTTGTAAAATATTATATTTATCATTAGTTTATTAGAGAATTACGTCATGAAACTTGAAAAATTTAATAATTCCAAATATTTTTATATGTGTACTCTAGAATATTCACTAGCAATGGAAATTTCTATATGAAATAGATGTGTCAGCATTTGGCTCCAAATTGCACAGAATTAACCAGGAATGTGAGGAGGTAATTAGAAAATAATCTGGGGCTTAATCTCACAGTTGTTGTGTACAAGACCCCTGGAGAATGAGTTAGCATCATGTGTACATCTGTGCAAATACTGGTTAATCTAGCCAATGTCTTCAAATCTGAAGATGTGTAGTAGGTGTTTTACTTCCCCTTTCTCTGAGACATGTCTTCCTATTGCCTTTTATAAATATCAGAAGTGAGTCTTAATAACACTAAGAAGCTGAGAGCATTGAGATTGGGAGATAGGTCTGTATAAGGGAGATGTGTGTGGTCAAGAAAGAGACAGAGAGAGGAGAGAAACGGAAACTGAGAGAGGTAAAAGATGGATATTGGAATATACAGACAGATCAAGAATTAATTCAAAGAAAATAATGTTGTCTAGCAAATAAAGTTCACAAATCTGAGCAAGTCAACATTCCCAAGCTTCCCCCTACAATGCGAATGTAAGTGAGGTGAGGATTGATTGGAGATGTGGTTAAGTGTTTTGTACTTATCTGACACTAGATGCTTTGAGAGGGAAGAATTAAAGTACAAAATGGGATGAGAATCTCTTTTGAAGTAAGTAGCATCAAGAACTTAAAACAAGGACACTACAAAATAATGAGGTTTGAGGTAAAATCAAACAGCATTTTTTACCTCTAAGAATAGCATGTATTTTAAATTCTCCTTTCCAAATGTACAATAATAAAGTAAGTATATGTTTGATTACAGAATGAACAAAGTAAAAATAATTTTAAATTAGGATCACAACACAACTTTCCAAACAAATACAGACACATTTATTTCTTTCCTTTAGAAATTAAAAACAAAAAGATTTAGAACTTCATATAATCACAAAGTTCATATGGTTTAAAAGGTCAGAAAAACCTAAGATACTCCTCCATCTTTGGGAGATTAATGTGAAAGTAAAAATACAGCAATAGCGACAGCTCTAACTTTTGTCTTTTAATATCTTACATTAAAATACATATAACTTTTGTATTTAAAGGAAATAAAATTCTAGTACACTGTGCTTTCTGCACTGGTGCTACCTAATAGTAGGGAAACAACAACAACAAAAAGAAGTAGATTTTTAAAACTAAAATGACAGGATAATCTTCAATAATCTAAAGTTTCCTTTATTTTGTTTCATTGATTTTTAAGATATGAAAAAATCTAAAGTTGGTTAGATATCAAAGGCATTGTTGTTGTTTTTATTCAATAAATGTTTAGTATGTCCTTATTCTATGTAAGAAAATATGGAGCTGAGAAAGGGGTAGTAGAAATGCAAATAAGGTAACATATCTGTTCCAAAGAACCATCTAACCTAAAAAAATATGCTTTTTTTACTATTCTCTCATTCTTTAAAAATATTATTTCACAAAATAGCAAAGCTGTATTTAAGAAACTATAGACATTTTAAACTTTTAGGGCATTTGTTTTATATTATTTTAATCTTATAAAACCAATTGGCATAACAAATATACTATGCTAAATGGTAAAGCAAATAAAAGCTGGATGTATTTCTTCCAAGAACTCCTAAGTAGACCTCATGGAAGAATGAGGTTGCTTGAAACATATCACAAAAAATGTATTGCTTAAGATAATAAAGTATAACTGCCCTATTTCAGAGGTACTTATAATAATAAATCTGAATAAAAATTCTATAAGCATTTGATTCCCAAAGTCTCACTGAAGTACATGGAATATTATAGTGTGTTTAATTTTTAAATTGTTGCTGCTAATACTATCATTCTGCTGATAAAATGGTAAATATGGAATTACTGTTTAAAAATATGGCCAAAAGTATTCAATTATTTATTTTTAAAATTGTATGAAGATACTTGTTTTTAAAATTAATTAAATACATTTGCTTCTTCAACTGTAGATTTGACTCTTTCACAGTAGCAACAAGAGCATTATATACTACAAATCGAAGACACTGCCATATCTGGGGTTAGTGGGCTTAACTAAATAAATTTTTATTTTATTTATATATTCCTATTAGAAATATTTATGTCTATAATTTTCTTCAGAGCTATAGACTTTCCTAAGCATATGATTCTCAGATTAAACTCTAAAACTCCCTGTATATATTTGGAGACTGGGTTAAAGTGGTTACAACAGTTTAAGTTCTATTGCACTGTATCAAACCATCTTAAATAGGAGCAAGTTAATATAAACCTTGTAAAAGAATTATCTTTGAAATGAATTAATGTACAAGGTACTTTTCAGTAGTCATATATAATTAACTTTTTTAGACATAATACATTCATACTAATGTAATATAAAAAGGCATTTAAAAGATAAAGCATATTAAAATCTAATAGCTAGTGGCCAAAAACAGAAGTTAATGGTTTTAATTACTAGAGGCCCAGTGCATGAAAATTCATGCACTGGAGGGGGCATCCCTCAGCCTGGCCTAACCCCCTTTCACAGTCCAGGAGCCCTCATGGGCAGGAGGCAACCTGGTGATCAGGGGAAGGCAACACCCCCATCACACCTCTGCTGCTGCCACTGCCAGCAGCGCAAGCCTTGGCCAGCCCTGGTTACCTGAGCCTCAAGCAGCCCTGGGCAGCTGAGCAGCCACCATCTGAGGCTGGTCTGCACCTTGGGCCAGTCCTGGATGGCTGAGCATCCAACAGCCAAGGATTGCCTGCACCTCATGCCAGCCCTGGGCGGCTGGGGGGCTGAGGGTACAGAGACTCTGGAGGCAGGCGCCCCAGTGGGCTGAAGGGACTAGGCGCCGCCATCGTGTGGCTGTGGGCACCGCCATCTTTGAGGGCATGGCATTCAATTAGCATATTCCCTCCTTATTGGCTGTGGGCGCCACCATCTTTGCAACAGTGTGAGGGTCAATTAACATATTCCCTCTTTATTAGATAGGATCCTTTCATTCATTGAAACAATGATTGGCCTCCTACTATGCATAAAGATGATTCTTATAGACACTATTACTTTTCTGCTTCAAAACTATTTCAGAAGTTATAGAAATCTCCAAGTTTCCCAAGGTTTATGCTAGTTGACAGAACTTTAATGAAAAACATGTTTGGTTTTCCTATATAGATCAGATATAGACTCTTCTTATGCTTCTTGGTATTGAGCTGAAAGAAACACATTGCAATCTATCAAACTAAATCATGGTATTATCTTTAACCAGAGAGAAAAGTCTCTGTACAAGTTTACTTAGTGGTAAATTATTTAAAGCACAGCTATTTTCTTAATGAGGAACTATTTGGAAGTTATGGAAGTTACCCTGAATTCATAATTATACATGTCAATGAAGTACTTCACAGATGAAAAAACCCCACACACTTTGAAATATGATCAATGACTATTTAGTATCTGTAAAGCAATTTTTTGAGAGGACTGTGAAGAACAATGTAGCTAGAATATTGGCTTCTTTCATATAGTTATAGTGTTAGAAAAGTAAAAATTAGAACAGCTACAAAATACTGATAATATTATCAGTTGCTAAAATAAGTTCTGTTTTATTTAGAGTGACTATTGAATTTGAATAAATTGACTTAAGCATGATTTTCTATTGTGAATATAAATGTGAATAAATGTATATTAATATTGGAGAGATAAGAAATTTATCATATTCCAGTAGCACTTGTAGTGCCTTTAAAGTATAGTGTTAACCATTAAAATGTACTAAAATTACTTATTAAGAACACCAATAAAATATAATTTAAATATAAAATGGAAATGATAAAATTGAGAGTCCTACAGAGGAGTAACTAAATAGCAACATACAGCAATCTTATACAGAACTAGAGGCCCAATGCACGAAATTCGTGCATGGGGGGAGGGGGAGTCCCCTCAGCCCAGCTGCACCCTCTCCAATCTGGACCCCTTGGGGGTTGTCTGGGAGATCGGGCCTAAACCGGCAGTCGGACATCCCTCTCACTGTCCTGGACTGCTGGCTCCTAATCACTCACCTGCCTGTCTCTCTGGTCACCCCTAACTGCCCCCCTGCTGGCCTGTCACCCCTCACAGCCCCCCTGCTAGCCTGGTCACCCCATGCAGCCTGCAGCTCAGTCATTTGGTCATCCCTCACTAACCCCCCTGCCAGCCTGGTCATAGGCAGCCATCTTGTGAGAGTGTGATGGTCAGTTTGCATATTACCTCTTTATTATATAGGATACCTACAATGCACCACAGCCAACTTTGTCAGCCACTCATGGAAATAAAGAGAATAACTACTGAAATGCGTAAATCTTGCACTTACCAACCTCCACAACACTAGAACAGTTGGGATCTGTGAAGCCGTCCAGACACTCACAGGTAAAGGAATCTTCAGACAAGCCTGACAAGCAGATGCCCCCATTTTCACATGGATTGGGATCACAAATATCACCTGAGGAATAAAGAAACAAACTTTTACTTTTTTATTTTTGTCTTAGTACTGAAATGCACTATTTCACATACCCCTCTCATCTTCCTCTGGTAAAGTCACCATACAATTCAGATCTATAGATAATGTATGCAAGACCCATTTGAAACCACGTGCTTTTAAGGAAGATGGTATGTAACATAGCAAATATTAACATTTATAATTCAAACAACTCATACAGAATTGCACAGTAAAAGCTATTAATTTAGTTTCGAGTTCCTTCATTACATGCAAATGAAATACTATCTAATTTGCTAAAGATTAACTGAAATATGTATGGTAGACTGGTTTATTAATTACACCAATAAATAACCTTTCAATATCCACATACGTTGCTCTGTAACTTTCCAATTCCCCTCATTAAATGGGTGGGTTTATTGCTGGATCCTAAACTCTGGGCTTGTTCCTGTGACTTGCCTTGGCTAGTAGAAAGCTAGCAGATTTGAAGCCAGTGGAGTTCGGAAAATGCTTTTGAGTATTTCCACTCCCTCTCTTGGCACCCTACCATGTTTTGAGAATAAATTCAGGCTAGCTTACTGAAAAGAGGTAAGTTAAATGTGTAAGGATAAGAGAGAAGCTACCTAGAAATAAGTTGTGCCATAACGAAGACCTAAAATATGTGCCCTTGGCTTGGAACTGGGTAGCAAATAAAATGTGGAAAGGCACTGAGAGAAAGGCTCTCGGAAGCTAGAAAAATGGCTATCCCTGTTATGTAGAGAGAAGCAGTTGGTAAAGCTGCCACCTGAGGAGACGCCAGTGATGGAAAATGCACCTAATGAACTTTTGTATACAAGTAATGAGATTTCCAGGCAGAATGTGGAAGTGTCAGCTGGCTCTTAGTAGTCTCATTTGATAAGGTACTATAAGAGGCGTGCTAAATAAAGGACTGATGAGTCTGAAAGTACAGAAAAGTAATATGGAGGGACCAGAACTTGTGGTAGAAACTAAAGCTCTTTCTCAAACCCTGGCCTCTCAAACAAGTGAAAAATCAAGTCCAGGGCTTGGTCAGAAAGAAATGGCTTCAACATAAGTATCAAATCAAGGCTATGACTATAAGATTCTTTGTGAAAACATTTCAGATAATTCAGATGCAACTTGAAAGACTCTCTCAGGTAATTCAAAGGGTTTCTAGAAATCTGAAGGATATTATCCCTGAGCTGTCTGGCAGACCCAAGCCAGACAATCTCAAGTGAAAACAGGCTTCAGACAGTCATGGGTGTGGCTTTATTGCACAGAGAGGATGTGAATCAGAATCAGAAAAGCCTGTACAGTGTTTAGAGGACCTTGCTAGGTGAAAGTACCACCTCCTAAATTAAGAGAATAAGGCTTTTTATTTATTTTTTAATATATTTGTATTGATTTCAGAGAGGAAGGGAGATGGAGAGATAGAAACATCAATGATGAGAGAGAATCATTGATCTGCTGCCTCCTGCATGCCTCCTACTGGGGATCGAGCCTGCAACCTAGGCATGTGCCCTTGACCAGAATCGAACTCAGGATCCTTCAGTCTGCAGACCAACGCTCTATCCACTGAGCAAAACTAGCTAGAGCAGAGAATAAAGCTTTTTAAAAGTTAAAAATGCATCTGGCCCCAACTCCATAACACTTTACATTTGTTAAGAACTTTATTCCCTATTAGAGGCCCGATGCACAAAATTCATGCAAGAGTAGGCCATCCTTCCCCGGCTGCCAGCACCAGCTTCCTCTGGCACCTGGGATTCAGGCTTCCCTCCAGCACCCTGGACCTGGAATTCCCTCCAGCCACTGGCACCTGGGACCTGGGCTTCCCTTGCAGCCTGACTTTCTCTGGAAGTTCGTCTGGAAGGATGTCCTGTCTAATTAGCATATTATGCTTTTATTATTATAGATAGGAGCTTTCCCTTGAATTACTTCATCTCTTTTCTCAGCTAGCCACTTTAAAATTATAGAAAAATAAAAATGGAGGTTAAGATTATTGTCAAATTTATAAAGCAAGTCATTAGCTATACTAGATAATATATAAAAATACTACATTAGCACTGAAGCAGATATTAGAAAAGAGTCATGAAATAACTGAATAAATGAATTAATATGTTTTGAGAACACTGTCAACTGTAGGAGGGCTGGATCATGGAGTATTTGTTTAGGAATAGCTGAGAAAGTGTAAATAGGTCAGATCAGAAAAGATTAAAAAGTGACCAATGTAATTTATAAGATGAAGAGCCAATGGATATTGTTACATGTATATTAAAGTTTTGACATGAGCATATCTATATTTTAAGAAGACTATCATGGCAGCATTCTATA
Organism: Myotis lucifugus; assembly: GCF_000147115.1. NCBI lineage: Eukaryota > Metazoa > Chordata > Mammalia > Chiroptera > Vespertilionidae > Myotis > Myotis lucifugus. Next base: position 32,818,588 of record NW_005871048.1, on the reverse strand, counting down.
CAGTACAGTTGAATGGGAAGGTTGACAACTGGTAAAGATACTTCAATATACTTTCTTTCTACCTTTTATATTTCTAGCTAGCTCAGTCACTCAGCTATCCCTCCTTTGTCCATTCATTTGTCCATCTATTCTTTTATTCCTTGAGTACCTATTTTACGGTAGGCACTTAGGTAAGTTGGACATACAGAACTAAAGACAGACTTTACCATGAAGAAGTACAGAGCTTACTAGGGGAGATAAAAAAATCAGCACAGAGTGACAAGAGTTATGATTAGTGTACATGATCCAAATTGTAGGGTCAATGGAGACTTCTAAAAAGATGCAATGTTATCAGATGATATAGCAGAGGAGGTGCATGGCCAACATTCCAGGCAACAGGAATTACATACACAAAGGGAAAAGATCATGGCTCATCCAGGAACTTCTAGTAGGCCCCCACAATTAGAGCATAGTTTTATGTGAGCAATAGAGAGAAATAAGCTCAAAAGGCTTATTTGGGCCAAAATTTTTAAGGTCACCTTTAAGTAGTGGAAAAATCATAAAAGAACTTAATGCATGGCAAAGCATGTGGTCAAATTTGTGTTTTAGAATGATGACTAAGGCAGCGTTGTGTTGGGTCAGATGAAGGAGTCGAGGCTGAGAGCAATTCTCCCAAATCAGTACCATCCCTCCCCCAGATAATTAATCTAGAGCAAAGGAATTAGTGTTGAAATTTTCTAGAAAGAGTGAATTACCCAATGTAAAGTGAAACCATGTCTCTCTGCCTTTGGTGTGAACAAAGCAGCACAGCTTTGTACAGTCAGACGAATAACACTACCATCTCTTAACTCTGTGCACTGAATGGGGATGACTATGAATGAGGGAACATTTTTTGATGAGACATGAGTCAAAATTTTGTGTATTGTAAATACTACACACTAGTGAAGAGGAATTCTACATCCCCCAGACTAGATCTGCTGTTGCACCAGATCGAGGCATGCTGAAGTTGTTTCTATTGCTTTATTTACACTGACAGAGGCAATGTCTCCAGGAGAAAGGTAAGGCATGAACAGAATCTTAGAGGTTCTCAAGCATACTCTCTGTATGTATCGACTTATCCAAAATCAAGAACCTCTCATTCTGACCCCTCTCACTCCTACAGCCAAGTTCCTGCATAGTTTATTCACTGATGTGATCTTACAGTCCAGATATCCCAAGGGCCACATGAGGCTATACTGTCTGGTTCCTTTGATTATCCCATCATTATGGGTAGTTTTGGTGTCTGAAGAAAACTTTCTTGTTACTCTGTTGCCCTTTCAAGGTGATAATACTTAATCTAACGGGTTTTCTACCAGGTGTGTATGCCAGTCATATAATGCTTCTGTGGTCAAAATGAGACAGGATGATCTGTTTACCTCTAATTATATCTTGTAGATTCCAGCTGCTGTTGAGCTGACCTATTTTTTCTCATCCTTGTACTTTTTGTTCTTTTTGCTTATGTCCACTTATTTCTAAGAAATTATATACTTGTAAAAATTCATTTATCCTCACTATTGATATTTACCTAGCATCTTTTTGAAAGATAGAAAAGAATAGATTTGACAAGAATGATGTACAAGGTAGAATCAAGATGACATTGTGACCAAATTAATGTGAGGGTTGAGGGAGAGCAAGAAATCTGGTTTGACTGATTTCTAGAGCTCCTCCCTGGATGACTGAGTGGCCATCTTTTATAAGAAAATATATTAGGTTTCAGTTTAAAGGAATTATTGTGTTTGAGAAGTCTGTGGGATATCGAAAATAAAAATGTCCATAAAGCTATTAATTAAGCAGATATACGATTGGAAAGGTTTTCAGCACATGAATTGTTAAGTATGAATGTGGAAATTATATTTCAGCGAGAGACTTTGAAGGGAGTGCAGAACAGGAGAGGAGAGGGGAGCAGAGAGGTAAAAGGAGGAGGGGAGAGGTCCTTGGGAACACCAACAAATAAGTAAAGAAAAAGAAGGAAGATTCATTTAAAAAAAAAGAAAGAAAAGAACATAGGGGTGCACCTTTCTGATGGGTGTTTCTGTATCCTTGGGATATATTCCTAGAAGTGGTATTACTGGGTCAAATGGCAGTTCCATTTTTAATTTTTTGAGAAAACGCCATACTGTTTTCTACTACGTAGCTGTAAAAAAGAAGGAACTCTTACCATTTGCAACAGCATGGATGGAAATGGAGAGCATTATGCTAAGTGAAATAAGCCAGTCAGAGAAAGATAAATATCACATGGTCTCACTCATTTGTGGAATATAAAGAACATCATAAACTGATGAACAAAAATAGATACAGAGACAAAGAATCATCGAACAGACTGTCAAACTACAGCAGGAAGGCAGAGGAGGGTTGGGGGGTGGTAAGAGATCAACCAAAAGACTTGTATGCATGCATATAAGCATAACCAATGGACACAGGCATGGCGGGGGGGGGGGGGGGCGGTGAGGGCATGTGCCGGGGGGTAGGCGAGGCCAGAGGGAGGTCAATGGGGGGAAAAGGAGACATATGTACTACTATTTGTAATACTTGGAAGGAAGGAAGGAAGGAAGGAAGGAAGGAAGGAAGGAAGGAAGGGAGGGAGAGAGGGAGGAAGAAAGAAAGACAAAAAAGGAATTCAATGCTAGGCCCTTTTCATTCCAGGATAAATATTCAGTCTATTCACTGAGGGTCTAGTACGCCGAGGTCTGCCTGAAATTAATAAAGGCCCCATGTATACCTGTGTTAGATGGACAATGTCAACAGAAAACAATGTTTTAGCCTTGGATACATAGAGGGTAGACAACAGAAGCCTATTAGACATAATTAGAATTACAGGCATGCTTTAAATCTATCTCCCTATCCCTCATTATTAATAGTACTGTGTCAGATGGCTTCTCCATGAAGTGCTGAGACAAAGTTGAGAGTACAAGAAGTTAACTGAGAAGTAAGGCCTGTGAAAGATAAAATGAGGTGGAAGCAGAGACGGGCAGGCAGTCTTCATCTGGTGACGCAGATGTGACATCTGTGCAAAGAAATGGGCGTGGGGGTTGTTACAAGGAACACTGAGCGGGTGAGCCCGAGTCCCTAAGGCAGACATGGCAAGTCTTAGCCAGTCCACAGGGAGAGCTCCTGAGCAAAGGTCATAGAGGAATTCCTCCAAGGCAGAAATGGCCAGGCATTAGTGCCCTGCCCATGTTCAAACCCTGGCTGGAGGTGGTCCAGGTACAGTGAAGCTCTCCAGCTCAAGTGGGGCCCTGAAAGTGCCATAGGATGATGGGGAGCTGACTGCATTCCTCGTTCTTTCTGAAAGGGAGATGGGAGCCTGGCACCGCCATGGGTGCCACAGTCCCCCATTCACTCTCAAAATGGCCCTGGTTTGGATAAGTTACACACCGATTATTTTCTCTGCACGGCCATTAGGGTACAGAAGAAGGCTGATACCTTAAGTAGAAATAAATCTTCTCTGGCTGGAATTTCAAGTACAATTAACATGCACTGTAGGGACTTCTGATTCCCTGTCACTTCAATTAAACTGAGAATCAGGTAACAATCCTGATCAAATGTAATCAGACTCCTGGACCTCAAATCGGTGTATTTGTTCTGTTTGTTTGTTTGTTTCCCAGTGGATGTCTTGGTAGAGACTTTTAAAACTAAGATGGCAACCAGTAGTATGAGGTGGGCTCAATAAAGAAAAATAGGACAATATAGGATTTCATGATTCTTTATTCTACTGTCAGCAGGCTCCTAAAATACAGCTCTGCACATTATAATCTGTGTGCAGTGTTATATTTGATGCTTCTTGGCTGGCTGGCCTCACCTGCTTTAGATTAGGACAGATGTGTTTAATTTGAATCTAACTATATTTTATGATTCCATCTGCAGTTTATGGCAGACAGGCAAATTAAGCTGATGCCGATTTACCTTTTGGCAATAGAATGAAGCAATTATTTTTCCCAGGGGCAAGAAATCATTGCAGGCTAAATTTAACTTCCTGTTTTGCCTGCTCTCCCCACCCCCACCCCCCACCACCACGCTTTAGCTCTGCCTGGACTGGGACCTTCCTGTCTGTGTTCAGTGTCTAATTCACTTTTCTCACTGGCACACCACTTTTTGCCAGTTACCTCCTGTTCAAGGTGATTCAGGGTCTTGTTTCACTTCATTATCAATTTATAATCCATGATCTTTTGGCCTAGACAGCAAAATCTATAATATACCCTGTAGCACTGCAGAAGATAAGCAAAACAAAACAAAATAATAATAATAATAATAATACCCTCTAAAATCTGTATCCTTATGCTTGACTTTGTGTTTTTTCTGTGAGCTCAATATACAGCTATGCAACCTCTAATGCCAGGTACAGGAGAAAGTTCTATGTTGTCACAACTCTGGGAATTGGGTGGACAGAAGAGCTATTTCTCTCATCGATATTTCAGCTCTCAATGGTTTATGTGTTCAGTCTTCTTTATATGTTAGTGCCTATGTCCAATTCCCAGATCAGAGAATCGCTGATCCATTCAGCATGTATTGATACTTTAGGAAGCACATTAGACACCAGGGATACGGCCTGAACAAAGGCACGGAAGGTTCTTGCACTCTTAGAATTTATATTACAATGAAGGGACTGCATAATGAAAAGTTACAAATAATTAAGCAAGGTATTTCCCACTGTAATAAAAGCTTTTGGGAGGCCGGGAGGAGGAGAACAGGATGATGAGAAAAGCAGTAAATAAAACTAGCTATTTAAGAAAGACAGTCAAAGAAGTCTTCTCTGAGGAGGAGCCACTTGAGCTGAAACCCAAAAGATGAATAGGAGGCAGTCATGTTGAAACCTAAGGAAGAGCCTTCGAGGCAGAGGGAACAGCAAGTGTGTGGTCCTAGCAACAGGCAAGAGAATGGTGAATTCAAGAAATGGAACGAAGCCTAGTGTATCTGGAACACAGTAACAGAAAGTCACTAAATGTTTTTGTTGGCAACACAATTTTAGTAGGAACCAATTTCTAATTTAAAGCCCCCCATTTGATTCTCTGTCCTCCTGATAATCAAGGAGATTTCTGCTAAGCTTATTCTCAATAGGGACCAAACATCTACTGGAAATATTATATTTACAGGTTAATGTGCTCACATAGTTATTTATTGACATCTTTTACATATGAATATATTTAGATGGTACTGCTAACCTATTCATATATTTACATAATAATGTAAATATGTCACTAATTTTTTGGGTGGATATATGCCTCCTCACATTCTGTCACTTCAACAATGCTAGAAGTCGCCTAAAATATTTCTGCGCCCTCATGTCTGCTCTATCTCCATTTCTGAAAAAAAACTTCATATACCAATGTAAAATTAAAAACAAAAGAAAAGGTGGCAACATGTCAATCAAACATGTATATCACTAACAGAAGATATTATTTAATTCTTCAACATCTCCACAACTAAATGCGAAGGATATTATAATATGTATTTATATGTGGCAAAGAAAAAAACACAGAGACCATTTAAATTCATGTTCTGCAACCATGGCAATGCAGGTCTGTATATTACAACCTCATTTTCAGTTTAACTGCTCTCCCATTGAACTTGGCAGCTATATGCCTATCATTTCATTTAAAATCAAAATCAAATAAAAGCTTTGTCTACAATTGCATGAATTAGAATTTGAACCATCCTGTAAACAGAGTTAAGTAGTTGGAAAAATCAGCCAATTCTGGTACAAGTGAGCAATAGTAAATTCTAGTTGATATTTCAGACGATCCTGCAATTGGAGTAGAGAAGGCAATTAAATAAAATGCTAATAGTTTCTCTGCATCGACAGGATGGGTCTGCCATTTTATTGTAATATCACTAGTGATACTTGTAAAAAAGATCATCGAATTCTATACCTTGGTGTTCAAAGGGCCCCCAATGATTATATTCAGCCATGGAAGAAACAAATCTAATGAATGAACAAAGAAACTTTGACTCAGAGTCATGTTAATGCAAACTTAAAGCAGGATGCCTCTCAGCTGTTAGCCAGTGGTTTCTCGCACAATTTCTGAAAACATTTTTTCATTTTAAATAAGTTTTTTACAAAGATAACTTTTTAAATGCTCAGGGAATACTAGGATAAAAAGAATTAGAAGAAAATCAGCAACAATTGTTGAGTGTTGACTATTTGAATTTTACATCTTTAACACCCAGCTTCAATCAAACCTAGTTAACCGCATAAAAAGACAAAAATACTTTGGGCTCTGCATTTTAAAAGAAAATCCTTTGGCATATTTTGTATTTTAAAACACTCTGGAGAGTCCCTTAAAATAATAACATCTAGAGTTTTAAGACTTGAAAGAGATATTAGAGATGATCTAACCCAGTGGTTCTCAAACTTTGCTCTATATTAGAACCACAGGGGAGATTTTCAAGTTCCCGATGCCCAATCCAATTAAGCCAGAATCACTGGGGGTGCACTCAGCCCACCACGCTTCCTTAAAGCTCATTTGAAGATTTTAATTTATTAAAGTAGAAGGAAAATGAACAGGAGATGGTGAAGAAGGAAATAAAGGAAGAGTGAAGGAAGAACGACAGGAAGGAAGTTTGTATTTTTCTGCCTTTAATTGACAGGAACAGAAGTGAAGGAAGATATTTACTTGACCAGCTTTGTTAGTACACTATGAATTTTGAAAATATAGTTTGCAGGAAGCTGGAATTGGCAAATTGAAAATAAAGGCCCCCGGTATATGAGGGAGAATAGAATAGATATTACTTAATACTAACAACATATATTGAATTCCTATAAAATAATTCGATAAAATGTTCTAAATGACCAGAAAATTCAACCATACCTTTTGACTACAGTTTTTCTACCTATGAAGAATATCCCTCTAGTCATTTAGTTAGTATTTACTGAGGCCAATCTATGTGCCATTAAAAGTGATAACTGCTGCACAACTCTGGGGCTCATGATGGACAATCACCTATTCTCTAGACTAGAGTCTAACAAAAGACAGATCACTTGGCAGGTAGTTATCATGCATTTCCAGTCTGCCAAAAAGGAAATGTCTGGTAACAAGGGAGCGCCTGAGTCGGGCACCAAATTCAGAACCGTATGTCAGAAATCTGCCTCAAAGCAAGTAACTTCCAATTCAAGACCAGAGGACGAGTGGAACCAACCAGACAGTGAGGTGGGACAAGAGATCCAGCATTTCCAGGAAAGTGTGTGCAGAGGCAAGGAACAGAGCCAGAGCATGTGTTTAAGAAACAGGATGATACTCATGTTGGCTAGAGAGACGAAAGGAAACAAACGGCAAAAGATAAGACTGAAGAGAAGGCAGAGGCCAGGATATTAAGTGCCTCTAATAAACTCATAAGGAGTCTGGGCATTCCTGAGTATAAAGGACAGCCATTTAAGGGTGTTATCAAGAGAGAGTGATATGATCTGGACAATTGGGAAAGTCACCTTTGCTGCAGTGAAGAGTGGATTATAAGGAGGCAAATCTCAGTGTAACGGACCAGTTAGGAAGTGGCAAAGGTTTTTCTGAAGTTACTAACAATGGAAATGGAAAGTAGTGAACTCCAAAAGGAATACTGAGAGACAAATTTACAGGTCTAAGGGGATGTTTGGAAGGAAAGAGAAAAACTAAAGGTATCACTCATAAATCAAACTTCAATGAAAAGCTCTGCCTTTCATTCTGAAAGAAAACATGGTCTAAGAAACAATTTAGGGGATGGTGGGGATGGTGGTAAATGGCGGTGACGAAAATGCTTGGAATGAAGTGCCTACAGACATCCACATGGAGACAGTCAGTGAGAAGTTAGTTTTATGGAATTGAACTTGGGGAGGAAGATTCAGGTTGAAGATGGGGGAATTAACATAGAGTTGGGTTTTTTTAATCAAAGAACAAAACAAAAAAATTCTGAGACGAGTGTTTGGAAAGGTGATTTAGAAACAGACAGTAACACTCCCTAAAGTTTGGAATCATTTTAACTTACTTTCTGCCCTGTGCCAAAGATAAGTGCCTGGCACATAGGCATGCTTATCCAAATAAAACGTTACCTGAATAAAAAGCGCCTAGGAGACAGGTTGGAAATGCATTTAAAATGGCAGAAGCCTGGTAGAGTGTTGGAGCTGATGGGAAGCAGCTACTGAAAGAAGGGGTTAAAGATACAGTGCAGAGGGTCTACTCAGAGGGCAAGGCATGTGAAAAACTAGGACAGATGGGCTTCAGGGTCCATATGGAAGGATCGCCTTTGGGGTGAGCAGGAAGACCATCATATGTGGAAGTGTGGGCCTGGATGCCTGTGTGTGTGTGGATGCTGTTACACACATCAGGGATTCCCACCTGGTGCTTTCTCTGTGTAATAGGCTGCTACAAATATAATGGGAACAGAGGCTTGAGAAGATGGAAGGTAACATGCACCATCAGTGAAAGAAATGGTGCTGCCTGAAAAAGAATAGAAAAAATATGGAGGGAAAGCATAAGGGCCCAGCTGTGTTTGCAGATGAGAATTAATAGTGGCAACATATACCCAACTAGGTGTTTGGTTAGAAGGCAATAGCCGGGGTCCTGCGGAAGTCGAAGGCAGGGTTCAGGTTTGCTGTTTTACCAGATAGGTATGGTGAGGGTCAACACAGCAAAGGAGAGACGCCTGAAAGCTTCAGCATTCTTGAAAAAGGCATCAGTTAGCTCACTTAATTTTATGCTGTAAAATTATGCATTTTTATAATTATGAGAAAACTATAAGCCCAGTGAAGACTTCTTTCAGAGAATCATGCAATTCTGCAGTAGACAGGAAGGACAAGCTAAAAGATAGAATTTGGCTGCTGTATGTAAGTAATGCAGCAGATCAGGATAGTAACACTTAGTCCATCAATTCTTGTCAAGAACACAAACTCACACTGATTTCATAAACACAATCAGGTGACACAAAGAAAAGAAAATTCGGTGCCATGTCCCACTGTGGAGGTGTCATGCTACCTTCTTATTTAGATGGTACATTGTGAATTCTGCCTTTTCTAAATGTGAAGCTGCTCGGCCACAGTATAAAAATAACCTGCAAAGAAAACTAGTCAAAAACAAGTTGGCTAACTTGATTTCTTGATAAACATAATAACCAAAAGAAAGGTCTCTTTGTTAATCCCTACATAACCCATTTTATCAAATAATTTTTCAGGTAGAAAGGCTATGGCGTGCAAAAATTACAAAAAAAAATGGCAAAGTCTAACTTTGTGTTTTATTTTGAATCTTGTTTAAAATGTTTATAATTTAAAGCAGCAGAATGACAGTTGTACACTTCAGCATGTAAAAACTGAAGGGATATCTTTTACTGATTTAAGTGCAATCTCAATTGCTTATTGCCAGGATGTTTAAAGTTGTCGATCATTGCACTACATAACACATTTATAAACTGTGCCACTGAACCTGACTGTATCTGTTTATCCATTTGGTGGGTGGATAAAAAAATCACAAAAATTAAAAATAGTTCTTTTTTATAGCCAAGTAGTACTCCATTGTGTAAAGGTACCACAGCTTTTTTTTTTTCAATCTACACATCCACTGCTTCCAAATCTTGACTATTGAAAATAACACAGCTATGCATATATTCTTTCAAATTTGTGTTTTGGGTTTATTTGGATATATTTCCAGAAGTGGAATCACTGAGTTATAAGGCAGTTCAATTTTTTAATATTTTTTAGGAACCTCCATACTGTTTTCCACAGTGGCTATGCCAATCTGCATTTCCACCTACAATGTACAAGAGTCCTCTTTTCTCATTTTTTTGGGAGCACTTTTTGTTGATTTATTGATGATAGCCATTCTGACAAGTGTGAGGTGATATCTCATTGTGGCTTTAATTTGCATTTCTCTGATTATCAGTGATGTTGATCATCTTTTCATAAATCTGTTGGTCATCTATATGTCCTCTTTGGAGAAGTGTCTATTCCGGTCCTTTGCCCATTTTTTAATTGGATAGTGTATTTTCTTGGTGTTGAGTTATGAGTTCTTTATAAATTTTGGATATTAATCTCTTATCAGATGTATCATTGGCGAATATGTTTTCGTATTCAGTGGGTTATCTTTTCATGTGCACTTGAAACCTGTATAATTTCATTAACTAATATCACCCCAAAAAGTTCAATTTAATAAAAACATTAACCATAGAATTATACCCAAAAGAATTGATAATAAGTATTCAAATACTTGTACACAAATACTTATATCAGCATTATTTTCACTACTCAAAGGTAGAAATAACTCAAATGTTCATCAAAAGATGAATGAATAGGCAAAAGATGGTATAGCCATACAAAGAGATATCATAAGCAGCCATAAAAAGAAATGAAATACTGTTACATGCTCCAAGTGAATGGACCTTGAAAATATGCTAAGTGAAAGAAGTCAAACAGATCACATCTATGATTCTATTTCTATGTAATATCCAGTATAGGTAAATCCACAGAGGCAGACAGCAGAATAGTGGTTGCCAGAGGCTGGGGGTGGGGAGAAAGAAGTAGGCAGGGGAAGAGGGAATTGGGAGTGACTGCTTAATGTGCATGAGGTCTCCTTTGGGAGGGTGAAAATGTTTTAGAGCTAGATAGGGGGGATGGTTGTGCCACATTTTAATATACTAAATGCCACCAAGGTGTACACTTATAAAAAAAAAAAAATAGGCCTCTTCCAGTGAGAAAAAACTAATAGACACCTGTCTAATTTATGGAAAGGAAGTCATATTTCAAAAAATAAGATTTAGATCTTGATTAAATTTTGTAAAAGGTGAATGATTTCTTATTCACTTTTTCACAGCAATGTTTTCACATAAAAGAAACACTTTACAAACTTGCTGTGGAATGCTCTAATTGCGGTAATCTCTAAAATTTCAGAATGTATATCTTTACAGCAAAAAAAAGTCTTAGAAAGCAGAAATATGTCTCTCTCTCTCTCTCTCTCTCTCTCTCTCTCTCTCTCTCTCTCTTCAGTAATAATTTGGTTCGAAATAGTTCATTGTCCTTTCTAATGAATCACTGATATAGAGCTACAAGTAGGAGTTATGAGCAACTTCTGAACTAAGTGGCTTATGACTACGTGTTCTTGTGGGTTTCTTTCCTGTTGTTAAATACACTTTAAGCAAACAGTTATGTATTTTCTCTGTGTAAATATCAATTCCCTCTAAATCCATGTTATGTCTACAAAGATGAGATTATAGCCTATTTAAATGTGAGAGTAAAATGGTTCCTTGGAAACTTAAGTATAAGATCATGCAGATTTAAAATAACAGAGTGAGCATTTCAGACATTGATATGACTGAAATCTAATGATGCAATCAGTATTGTACATAAAGCTGCTCTGAACATAGTTTTTTTTTTAAGTTTTGAGATAACACCTCTGTTTTACTGAGCATCTACTATGATCCAAGCACTTTTATTCTTGTCTTGGCAAAGGCCACAAACAAAAATAAACCAGTGAAACTATGTCAAATTTAAAAGCTTCTGCACAGCAAAGGAAACCATAAACAAAATGGAAAGGCAGCGTACAGAATGGGAGAAAATACTTGCAAGTCGTCTGTCTCATAAGGGGCTAATATATAAAAGAACTCAAGCAACTCAGTAGCAAAAAGCAACAACTCCAATTAAAAATGAGGCCCAGCTGGCATTGCTCGGTGGTTGAGTGAATCTGTGAACCAGGAGGTCATGGTTTGATTCCTGGTCAGGGCATATGCCTTGGTTGCTGGCAGCCGATCCGTTCAATGATTCTCTCCCATCACTGATGTTTCTCTCTCTCTTTCCCTCTCCCTTCCTCTCTGAAATCAATAAATTTTTTTAAATGAGCAGAGAAACTGAAAAGACATTTTTATAAAGAGGACATACAAAAGCCAACAGGTACATAAAAAGGTGCTCCACATCACTAATCATCAGGGATGTGCAAATCAAAACCAAGATGCGATATCATCTCACACCTGTTAGAATGGCTATCATCAAAAGACAAGAGATAAAAAGTTTAAAAAGTAATAAAATTAAAAGAATAGAAAGGACAAAAATCACCAGTTGGCAAGGATGTAGAGCAAAGGAAAGACTTTTGCACTGTTGGTGGGAATGTAACGTGTAGTACATTCACTGAAAAACAGTATGGAGGCTCCTCGAAAATTTAAAAACATAATTACCATATGATCCAGCAATCCTACTTCTGAATATAGATCCAAAGGAAATGAAACAGGACTGAAAGAGATATCTGCACTCCCATGTTCACTGCAGCTTTATTCACAATAGCCATGACATGTAAACTACCTAAGTGTCCATCAATCCATCAGTGAATGAACAGATAAAGATGTGGCATATATATGAATATTATTCCACTCTGAGAAAAATATACTTCCATTTGCAACAACAAGGATAAAACTTGAAGGGCATTATGCTAAGTGAAATAAGTCAGTGAAATATAAACACTGCGTAATGTTACTTGTATGTGGAATCTAAAAAAAGCCCAATGCATAAAAACAGTCTAGAATAGTGGCTATCAGGGACTGGGAGTGAGGGAAATAGGGAAATGTTTGTCAAAGAGTACAAACTCCCAGCTATCAGATGAATAAGATCTTGGACTCATAGTAATTATAGTTCATACTACTCTGTTATATACTCAAAAGTTGCTAAAAGAGTAGATCTTAAATGTTCTCACCAAAATCACCAAAATAAATAAATAAATAAATAAATAAATAAATAAATAAATAAATAAAATGGTAATGGTGTGACATGATGTAAGTATTAGCTAAAGCTATGGTGGTAATCATTTTGCAGTACATAAGGGTATCAAATAAAAACATTGTGAAAGTTAAACTTATACGTCATATGTCAATTATACCTCAATAAAGCTGAAAATACTATAAATAAAAATAGGGTATGGTCACTGCAAAAAGTTCAGATAATCCTATATAATAAAAGACTAATATGCAAATAGACTGAACTGTGGAACAACCAAACAACTGGTCGCTATGACATGCACTGACCACCAGGAGGTACACGCAGAACATGGCAGGCGTTGGCAGCAGGCAGCAGAGCATGGAACATGGCAGGTGTTGGGCGATGGGACGATGGAGCAGGTGAGCAGGGGTGCCAGACCAAGGCGGGTGCAGGTCACTGTCATCAGGCAAGCCTCTGGTGGTTACTAAAAATTCTTTGCTCCCATGCATCGCGGTCCCACCCGGTGTTCATACCTGCTGCTGGCACCAGCCCCACTCGCACCTGCTGCCAGCACCCAGCACCTGCCCCATCACTCGGTGCCATCAATGGGTGCGAGTGACGGCTGCCAACCCTGATTGCCCTTTAGGGCTTCTCCACCTTCCCCTGCTCCTGAGGGGCGATCGGGGTCGGCAGCCATCTCTCGCACCCACTGCTGGCGATGGCCATGCTTGCACGCGCAGCCGGCGCCAGAGCCACCATTTCCACCTGCTGCCAGCACCCAGCGCTGGCCCCAATCACTTGGCGCTGTTAACGGGTACAAGCAGCGGCTGCTGGCCCCAATCACCCCTAAGAACTTCTCCACCACCCCCTGCTCCTGAGCAGCAATCGGGGCAGCAGCCGCCACTCACACCTGCTGCTGGCGCAGGCCCCAATCGCTCTGCACCATCATCAGTTGCGAGCATGGCCAGCACCATCAGTGCGTGGGAGCAGCGGCAGCAGGAGCAGGGCTGCCGGCAGACAGGGGACTGAAGGCTGCAGTGGGAGGGCCCGGATGGGGGCATGGAGAATGGGCCGAGACCAAACCCTGTACCCACCACAGCCTCACAGCCCACAGTTCCTTTCAAGGTGCACAAATTCATGCACTGGGCCCCAAGTATGGTAATAAAGCAGAAAACACATTACTATAATCCTGTGCCATTACCACTTTGAATTACATCCCTGAAAACTTTACTCTGTTTAGCTCTACATTTTAATCAAATATTTAACTCTGAAAGAAACAAAGGCACATTATAAAAAAGATTTAAGAGTTATTACATGGATTTTAAATACCCCTATTCTCTGTTTTTTATTCTCAAATTCTAGAAGTAGCCACTGTTAGCTTTTTTTGGGGTATTCTTTCTGAAAAGCTATACACAAATACTGCTTTATGTTTGTTTCATACACAAACTGAAAGAAACGGCACATTGTTCCATCAGTTGTCTGTTTTGCTTCACAATATTTCAGTGATTGTCAGCAAAGACACTGCATTCGTATTAGCAAATATGTGGACTCTAAATATTTAAGTACACCATAATTCATACGCAATTAGGAGTTTTCAATTGTTTCCTGTTACAAATTATTATTAATTGATCACTTCTGTATACACATCTTTATGAACTTTTACTCGTACTGGAAATATAACTTTAGAAGTGGACATATCCTTCCACAAATTATATTAGTGCTGTCTAAAAATATTATCTCAATCACTACTAGTATACCATTCTTCTTTTTTTTTTAAATATATTTTTAATGATTTCAGAGAGAAAGGGGAAGGGAGAGATAGAAACACCAATGATGATAGAGAATCATTGATCAGTTGCCTCCTGCATGCCCTGCTCCTGGGGATCGAGCCCACAACCTGGGCATGTGCCCTTGACGGGAATGGAACCTGAGACCCTTCAGTCCGCAGGCCGACGCTCTATCCACTGAGCCAAACTGGCTAGGGCTACCATTTTTCTTTATGATTGGTGGCATTGAGGCTGGACTGTTACCAAACTAATTTACATTAATGTAAGCAATATGTATATATGAGTTCTGTTCCTCATTAGCAGGAGCAGACTACAACGTTGGCGCCAACAATTAAAACTCCGAGTTCTCGTCACTTGGGAAGAACTCAGTGTTTAACTGCATAACTAATCCAAAAGATATACAAATTTGGGGACTCTTAAAGCTTTCATTCTATTCTGAATGTGGGCTGCAAAGTTAGTGTGATTGTTGTTGGCAAATTTCCCAGACCTCAGGTTAAAGAACCTACGGGACATATCAGTAGACACTAACGTGTCTCCAAAGGACCTGCTGCCCTCCTTTCCGCTCTCTGCCCCCACCCTGGAGTTTGGAATATCTCTGAGCAGGAGGCCATTAGAATTTGTAAGCATGGGATCCATACAGGAATGCTGCTGGATCTTGTCGAAATACTTGGTTAAATGAAAAACAAAAAACAAAAAACAAAACAAAACAAAAAACCAGGACATACTCTATGAGGGGAGAAAGATCTAGAAAGATATATGTAAAGAGACCAGGCTATCTCTAGATAGGAAGGTTATGGGAGTATTTAAATATTATTCATTGTGTTTATTTTAGAATGTTTTATGGAATTACATGCACTGCTCTTTTGGAATAAGAAAAAAAACTTAATTAAAAAAACTCACAACATTTAAAAATCCAATTAGCAGCTAGGTAGAAACAGAAAAGATAAGTATCAAGGTTAAATTAAAAGAAACAGAGGTTAGTGAGCATTATGAAAGGCCATGAATGTTTAATGTATACTTAATGCAGGGAATACTAAGAATGTGATCTTAGGAACCCAACCTGTTCTCATTATAGACACGTAAGACACTCTCAAGGTTTATCACTCATGAGCCTGAGGATATACAGGTATGTGTCAGTAACTGTGCTGACACTGTTTGCTTACTTATGTGTTGTTATTTGTAATACTATTTGTAATACTTTAAGAAATAAAAATTATTATTAAAAAAAAAAATAAATAAATAAAAAAAAAATAAAGAGTTTAAAATCTTTATTTCTGTATTAGTTAATTTTCAAAACAATAATAATGCTCACACCAACAACTATAAAAGCTAACTATTAAGCACTAATGATATATCAAGCATTATTCTAAGAACTTTATAGATATTGTCTCATATAAACTTCACGATAACCATATGACATGAATACTACTATTATCACCATTTTGGTAATTAAAAAAAAGTTATTAAAAAGCAAGGTTAAATAAATCACGATTCCACATCTAATAAGTACTGCCATCTATATGCAACTTCACATGAAATGGTTTCTTATTCTCTGACTTAAAACCTGACAGAGGAATGAAATGATACACATGAAGTAGACAAAAATAAAAATAAAAATATTATGCAAACATAAGTAATGGTTTGTATTATTTATACAACCCAATCTTAAAAAAAAAAGTTATAGTCATTCATCCATCCCTTGATTCATTCGAAAATAATTTATTGAACTTCTACTAGATTCAAGGCACAGGGTGAATTACCATGAAAGTTAAACTACAAAGTTATGACAGAATACTTGTCTACCTAATTTATTCTTCAAATTTTATCTAGACACTTAAAATCTACCTTTCCTGGGTCTTTCTAAAAGAAGAGAAATAGATAAAATTGACTATATTTTAAAATATTGCATTATTAATATGAACTTTAATGTGGAATTATAATGCCCCTTTAACTGTCATTTAGAATTAAAAAGGGACTTAGTTTATTATAGAAGGAAAACCTATGCTGATGTTCAAGGATTTCTCATGAATGATTTATGTGCCTTTGATTTTCCCCATGAAGCCACTAGTTACTAATATGTTGTAAGCTTGTAAGCTAGTGAGATTTAGTTTACCTCTGGAAAGAGAATCTATTTTATGTTCATTTCAAATCCCTTATCAGGTTTTTCACTTTAATAAAATTACGTCTCATGCTTTTTAAAGCAATTACTTAATTACTAAATCAGCTACATTCTAATACCATGGGGAACAGAATTCAATTTCAGTAACTTTATTGGCATGATACAGCCTAGAAGCATTTCCAGAGTCAATACAGAAACTCTTCAGGCAGCATGGCATAATCCACAGCAGTCAGAGGAAGCCCGAGCCACATCCTCAACTGGGAAGTGATTCAGATGTGCATACTCCGCCATCCCTGTTTCCTCAGAAGACCTTCTTGGAGCTTTTCTTCTTCTTGGTTTATTATTTTTAATTTAGTTTTATTCTTTAACCAAAAGAAAGAAAATCTAAAGGGACTTACAATTCATATAGTGTAAGGGCATGGAGTTAAAAGCTCAAGAAGCATCCCAGTCTGTGTCTATGATAACACGTCACAGGGTGGCTCCAGAGTGGCCAGCGGTCTCTCTCTCTCTCTCTCTCTCTCTCTCTCTCTCTCTCTCTCTCTCTCCCTCTCTCTCCAGTTCTCCTGGTTTTGCTTGTCTCTGGTATCTGGTTAGGTATCAGATGGTTTTCTCACATAGGACCCAAAAGACCAAAGCAGTGATAGGACTGAAGCCACACACTATGACAATCTAGAAGAAGAGAGAGTCTCTGAAAAACGGTTTTTAAGAGCAAGAGGATTTCTTTCCAAGAGGACTTGGGGATTTTCCCCATTACTTATTGGTCCTAACTGTGTATGTGCAGTGCACATTTTTTCATCCAATTTTTATCTTTAGGCAAATGTCTTGTGCTAATGACCTTAAGCCTGAGTTCCTGAATCAATCAGCTAAAAAGGAGGAATTTGTCTTTAGAACAATCATGCCCACTTGTGCGACAGGCAGAACAACATGAATCTGTGAATGATGAACCCAGGCTGACTTCTGGGTTCTAATCTAGCTTTTTGTATACGGGGGCAAGACACTTAACTTCTCTGTGCTACATTTTCCACATATATAAAGTGGGGATGATAATGGTACCTATCTGATAAGGTTGTGTGAGAATTAAATGGTATTATCCCTAAAACATTTATAAAAATAGCAAGTACATAATAAACAATACTTGAGTATTAAATATACCCATAAAATCTATTGAAATAGTGGAAGATGCAACATTGCCACAGTGTCTAGAAACTTCTCAAACCACAGGTTTGTGTTTTGGTTACCTCCTAATGCAAACTGCAAGATTTGCCTTGCTTTCATTTCTATTTTTACTTCATCAAGGTTATCACAATCCTTACATATAGTGGTTTCTCATGGTAGTAGTACCATGGCACTACTTCCTTTCATGCCTCTAAAAAGTTCTACACAACCAGCTCCTTATATATTTCCAGGTCTTTAAAATATGAGAAGAGGTTAGGGCACCTCATTTCATACCTGTGCAATCATTTTGCTTGATTATAACATTAATAGAGTTAATATTCATCCCATAAAAGGATGCTTTATGATCAAAATAAAGCCAAGAGCTTGACAACAGGTAGAAATGAACTGACCCATTTTTTCATTTTCGTATACCATGCCTTTTGTCTTTGATGCACATCTGCTGTTCCTCAGGATGCTACATTTCTGACTTTAAAAGTAGCATTTCAGTTTGAACATTCTAAAATAGTTTAGTATCATTTTCAGTCCTCAAAATTTAACCCCTCTACTTCACCATTTTCCAGTTACATTCTAGCCATTTTCACAAATATTGAGATATTATTTTAAGCATTAAAAACTTATGTATCTATTTTACTATGCATTACAACAAATAAAACCAGCATATAAAATATACTTTATGGATATTATTGATAGCTTTATTTAAGTAAAATCTGTGATGATTGAAAGAAAATATCAATTTTTACATACAAATGGTGGAAAAAGCCTGGTTATACACCAGTGAAATGATAAATAACAGCAGGAACAACTACAGACACACACACACACACACACACACACACACACACACACACTCATCAGAGCACAATAGTCATCAGAGTGGTAATAATACCTAATTGCATTTTATCGCAATTTAATTATTTCAGTATATACTCAAAAATATTTATTTTTAATCTCACATAACAACCTTTTGCCTTAATATGGAATAGATCCATACATTTTCTAGAGTTAGAGAGTACTCCAGAGGCTGTATAATCCACCTCCTTTGAACTTGAAATTAGTAAAGAGAGGTCTAAAAATGTCATGAAATGCCAGCCAGCCAACTAGTGGCACATGTTGGGCTGGAATCTTAATCTCCTGATCCCTTGACCAATGTCTATTTTTTTTTAATTGTCCCTGCCATCTACTCCTTAGTTATTATTTGAGAGGAGGAAAAATTGAAGTTTTACTGCTAATAAGTGACAAGAACATAGTTTTAATGAGTCAAGCTCCACACTATTTCTACTATCTGCTAAGCCACAAAGATGAGACCATAACAAAATACACTTTTCACTTTGCATTCAGTAGAGCTTTCCTTTTGTTTAATGTGCAAAATAATTAATTATTACAGAAGTCTCAGGTTTTTTATATTTCCTACCTTAATTGCTCATCTAAATATAGTAAGTTCATGTAACAGCACAGGAAGGAAATCAGAGAGATCTACAGAAAATGTATTAACATACTCGTAGCAGTCACTCTCAATTATGTGTAACATAATTTGTTGGTTTCATTTACAAATTGAATTCCCATTGAATATTTTTTTTCTCTGATTCTCCACTAAATTGGTTTTAGTGTGTAATATCTGTTAGACATGAAAAGAAGACTCTGGAATTCTTCCGTTTTATTCCTAAGGCAATCTAAAGAGAGATGATAATCTAGAATACTTGTAGCTCAAATCAGTGATTAAAGAAGTATCATTATTCACAGACAATGGCTATGAGAGAACTGTAACAACTAGGCACATATATTAACTAATTTCTTAGAGGGAGGTAGTGAATGATTTTGACTAATGCATGCTCACAAAGATATGATAGGAAAAATGCAAAAGTAAATCTTAAATATCAACAATTTTCTTGTCAAATGGAACTATTAATACTAGCTCAGGATTTCATTATGAAAAGGGTAAACTACTTTTTATTCATTGGATTTATATATTTGCTGCAGGAAGGTTGCCTAGTTTGCATTTTTCATGCATGCATACTCTTATGTTTCCCCCTTGTATTGGTGGGATCTCACTTTCTTACCACTCTGAGTCTTTTAAAGCCAGTGAGGAGTCACCCACTCTTTTTATTTTTAAACACATGTTTGGGCCTTTACAGGCTGGTTCTTTTCCTTCTCATCCTATTGCAAATCATCTCTTTTGTTGCTGCTCATTCATATGCATCTATACATACAGCTTTTAGTTTGCTTAATGGGATACTGGGAATCCCAAAATAAAAAGATAGCCTGGCTGGTGTGGCTGAGTGAGCACTGACTATGAACCAGGAGGTCAAGGTTAGATTCCCAGTCAGAGCACATGACTCCCAGTAGAGGGTGTACAGGAGGCAGCTGATACTCTATCATTGATGTTTCTATCTCAATCTTCCTCTCTCTTCCTCTCTGAAATCAATAAAAATATACTAAAAAATAAAATAATATAAAAATAAGTAAAAAGATGGCTCTCTAGCTCTAATTCAGTTTTTAAAGGATATAGTGTGAAGATGTACCTAAATTTAAAGTCAGATGAATATTAGAAAATATTCCCATTTTCTTGCTGATGAATTTTCAAAATAAATTCAAGATATATTTTCAGCTTTGGTTGTTAATTCTCCCTTTACTTAATCTCAATGGGTGCTTTTCTGTAACTTTTTAATCCTTTCCTTCATAATCTGTCAACACTCATATATTTGCTTCTTGATCTGTTTATTTTGTTTACCAATGTATTTATTTCCTCCTTGGCATCACTTTGCTGATATACCTCTTGACTTTGTGTTCAAGTCAAGTACTATTGGTTTTATATAGCACATACTAAGAATAAATAAATTGAATCAGGCAGCTTTCTCAACATGTAAACTTTTTAAACATGTTACCTTTTATAGTCACAATGTTGTTATTCTTTAACCTATAAAATACTACCTGTTATATAAAGTAAAGCTCTGTTTTTAAATTAATAGGCTGATGTCATTTTTGCTTAATTAAATTTTTAATTATTATTTGCTATTTTGTTATATAAAAATTGCATTTGTTTGTAAAATATTACCATTCATTTGATTCACCTTTATGTATTTACTTACTAAAGTAATGATCAGAATTTGAAATATCTCTTATATGTGTACTTCTTACATTTCATTGAACATAGTTCAGCATCAACATATATACTCTTAAACACCTACATGTGCCTTTTGTAATGAAATAGCATTTATAACATCACAGGTATAGTTTCTATCATTTACAGGGAGGTCTTGTGATATATTTGATCACTTTTTGAAAACATTGGAAAATAAAATTAAAAATGATTATTTTAATGTAGAACTCAGTTTCAAAGCATAAAATTTAACCCCTTACTTTGAAAGTTAATTCATACCATAATGTAGTTACTGAAAATAATGTGTGCCTTTCTATTGGGGCTAACCCCCTGAAGTAGTATCCCTGAAGACTCAACCTTTTAATGTTTCCATCAGTGTGACTAGAATTCTAATAATACATATTTGCATGTAGCATATGTCCCCCCAATAACTCAAAGAAGTTATACAAATGTATTTTTCCCAATAGCCCTTATCAATCACATACTCTAGAGGTTGCTGTCTAGGTAAAAAAGCTATATGCACATTGACATAAAAGGAAACAACTGAGAATGATCTTAAGAATGAATAATACTTTATAAAATAAGAGCACATGGAAAGGGGGGGTTTCAAGCAATAAGTACAAATCAATGAAAACAATTGCATTTGGGTCCCTCTCATGTATTCTCTCAACGTATTGCAGTCATCTATTTAAATAATTGCCTCTGTTTCTAGAGTACATGCACTTGAGCATACCTAGGCATATGAACTCAAAATAGGAACTCAAAAATTACCTGGACTTCTACAGAATCAGATGGGTAAAATTACTTCCTCAAAGTCACAGACAGGCGGTAATGGCTGAAAACAGTGCTCATCTAATTTTCATTCTTTCAACACAAATCGGCATATTGAAAACCTACTGTGTGCCACATATTATGTCACATACAGGGGACAAGACCAGTGCCCAAACCAGTGGTCCAGCATTGAGGAAATGAACCACTGACATATCTGTGAGTCCACAGTTACTTCTCAGAGTCTAACCATATCGGAAAGAGAATGAAATTCTTCATGGAATGAAAAAGAACAGTGCAGACTGTCAGTTCATGCTTGCTGAAGTGCCTTTGCATAAGTAAATGCAGATCTGCTGACTCCTAATCTGCAGGAGCAGGGATTCCCCATCCTTCTCCTGGTGTTCTCCTTGACATCTCTGACAGAAAGTGGCTAATCACTCCCTCCCCAGGTTCCCTGCTCTTCTGGAGAGCATATGAAGGATAGTATTGCATAATTCAAGGGCTACAGGATGTAGGAGCCAGGTCAACCTCTTCACATCGCAGCTCTACTACTTGTAGCCTTATCACCTGGGGAAAACCCTCTCTACCTCAGTTTCTTTTCCATTTTTAAATCAGGAGGCTTAAATTGAGTAGCAAAATAATGCCTATACAGCAACTAGCACAATGCCTGATGCATAATCGGTATTCTTCCTTTCTCCTTTTTGTGAAATAAATTATTTAAATCCTGCTCAAGAATAAAGGTTATTAAGTCCAACTCCCTCCAGTGAGAAGAAATAATTTAAATGTATGTGGAGTAATCACATCAAAACATTGTCTTAACTATTAGTCAATCCTATCAACAAAATGAAAACCTACACTCTCCTTAGAGGAGTTCCCTCAGCTTCCTGCTGACATGCTAAAAATTGTTTTCTTCGACTTTCCTTAGGAATCCTGCCATATAGATTAGCATAAAGGCTGCAATCTGCACTCTACATATGCATTCTTTACTTGTATGCAAAGGTATTTACAGGGATTACTATCACTTTGTGCTTCTAAACCTGCAATGGCTGATGCTTTATGGATAGATTATAATATACTGTGCATATCTTAACGCTGTTCCTTTTCTTTTTAATTTGTAGTCAAAGTTATTATTTGCAGAGCACTTTGCTGTTTGTAACAGGGTCTCTCAGGTCTAATTTGGATGGATGCACTGGTCAGAAAAAAGCTTTGACCTTCCCTATCGGTCCACCTTGTTCTTGCTATTCTCGTGACCCCCTACGCACAGTGAAATCACAGGCTGAAGCTCTGTCAGATATTTTTCCTGCCCTCTCTGCTGACATCTTCTCTTTTCCAGCTCCAATTCCAAAATTGTTTGAATACTCTGCTGCGGTACAGTCTCCTGACCCTTGGGAATTCTGTACTAAAATTAGTATTCCTTTATTGCCAGTGGACTGATATAGGCCAATACTTACTCCCCAGGGACTCTTCCTTGCTGTTCAATGTGCCACTGCTCCAGATTTGATGCTGCCCAGTTTTCCCAGAAGACAGAAAGCCACACTTTTCCTTCGGCTTATGGTGCTTGACCCTTTGGCCACATTGCTTTTCATTCTTCCCACATGACTTGTATCACTGAAGGGCAATGGCTGAGTGAGGGAAAGGCAAAATGCAATGTTTCTGTGTCTTCACTCTCTACACAATGCCCAGCAATGAATTGTTTTCTTGTG
This sequence comes from Myotis lucifugus, assembly GCF_000147115.1. NCBI lineage: Eukaryota > Metazoa > Chordata > Mammalia > Chiroptera > Vespertilionidae > Myotis > Myotis lucifugus. The sequence goes on along the minus strand of NW_005871048.1, from coordinate 32,795,286 downwards.
GAGTCCAGGACTCATGTCCCTCTTTGCAGTTCCCTTTACTTCACCTTTACTGAGTAGTAAGGGGTTTCATTGAGAAATGTAATAAGGGATAAAAACAGCAGCTCACAATATTCCTACTAGACACAATGAGAATGTGAATGCCCAAAGAGAGTGTGGTGTGGTACAAAGACATGAAACTGGGGTCCACAGACCTTTGTTCAAATGCCAGCTACACCAAGTATGAGATGTGTGTCCTTGCACCAATTCATTAATTTCTTTAGGGTTCAGTTTCATCTCCTTGATGTTATTAAATACTAGAGGCCCGGTGCACAAAAATTTGTGCACTCAGGGGGTCCCTCAGCCCGGCCTGTGCCCTCTCGTAGTCTGGGACCCCTCGGGGGATGACCATCTGCTGGCTTAGGCCCGCTCCCTGGGGGGATTGGGCCTAAGCTGGCAGTCAGACATCCCTCTGGCAGCCCGGGAGCCCTCGGGGGATGTCCACTTGCCAGCGGGGAGCAGGCCTAAGCTGAAGTCGGACATCCTTAGTGCTGCTGAGGAGGCGGGAGAGGCTCCCACCACTACCGCTGTACTGGCAGCAATCAGCCTGGCTTGTGGCTGAGCAGAACTCCCCCATGTGGGAGCGCACTGACCACCAGAGGGCAGCTCCTACATTGAGCGTCTGCCCCCTGGTGGTCAGTGTGTGTCATAGTGACCAGTCATTCCCAGTCATTCTGCTGTTAGGGTCAGTTTGCATATTACCCTTTTATTATATAGGATAGAGGCCTGGTGCACGGGTGGGG
>NW_005871048.1:32785642-32793474 GCF_000147115.1 Myotis lucifugus | reverse complement strand
GCATGGGAAAAATCCCCTTAAAATCTGTGTAGAGGGTTTTTTCTCCCCCCTCCCGAGGGGTCTGTCTCAAAAGATAAAAGCAACTTAAAGTTTCTTAGCCTCTTAGAACAAGGGGTGGGCACACAGTTAAGTCCTCATTCATAAAATCCCCATTATCATCCATTAACTACAAAACTTTCCATGATCTATTAAAAGGGATTTGCATATACATTCTGAAGTGTAATAGGTTACTTTTCTTCTTATCAGTTTATCTCATTCTAATCCTTTCCTTTACTGTGATCAACAGACTTTAAATCTGACTTTCAAGAGCTTTGATATTTTATACAAAGGCTACCATCTAAATCAGTCTAAATTGGAAAAAGAATTTGACTACAAATAGAGTAGAATGGTGTCTATTCTTCTGGCATCATTTCATCTCAAGCACATTATGCATTGGCCTTTTCAAAGCCTTTGCAACCCACACTCCCTTTCAGGAATGTGCAGTCCACTGGAAAGCACTTTAGGTCTCACTTAAATATGACTCTTATTTCATCTTATCAATTTCAAGGCAGTGCTATAATCCACATAAAAAACCAGCAAAATACCTAATCAGTGCTTAAAAATGTTAGCTATTAACATGGTTCGTGGGTGACATCTGTGATCACAGCATGGAAATGGCAAATGCACACTTGGTCTCTTTCTGCTTGGGTAGTTGTGCACACCTGCGCACTTGACTCCTGCCTGTTCCCTTCTGGGGATGACAACCAGACGCTCCCTAACCCTGGCTGTGCTAACAGCAAACTGTCACCTCAGGCATTTCAAGTACTTTCTTCAAGTTATAAATTATTTCAATAAAACAGAGATGTCTGAGAATTAGTATAATAAAAAACATATGTCTACCACATAACCATGCCAAATTTTTGAATTTCCCTCTGTTTCAAAGAATCAAAGCATTAAAGTAATAGTGGTAAGTCTGTGCTCACCCCGCCTTGTTTCCATCCTTGTCTCTTGCTCATCCTGCAGAGGAAACCACTAGTACATTTTTATATTTATACTTTTAATACATGATTTACATTTTTACTATATAAGTAGGGATTCACATAAATCTGGAGTTTTATTTTACTCTCTCAACTTTACATATAGTATTATACCAAATGTATCCTTCTACATTTTTTTCTTATAATTGTGTTTTTGAAAGTCATTCATATTTACTCACAAAACTCCAATTTGTACATTTAATTGCTTTATAACATTCTATTGTATACTATAGTTTATTCACTGTTCTATTGGTGGATATTTAGAATATAAGTTTTTCCTGTTTTGTTTTTTATTTGTTTGATTTATTAATTATTGTACTATGTTTCTCCTTATACACTGTGCAATAATGACTTTAGGATATATAAGTAGAAGTACAGTTCCTAGGTAAATGATATACACTTACTAAACTATTTTTGAGTCGTTCTTTAAAGTAGTGGCATCTACTTATCTTTTCCCCATCAGTGTGAGTCTCCCTGTTCCACAGTGCGCCAACACTTTTTATTCTCTGTAAACTGATAGGTATAACATTGTATGACTTTATTGTTTTAGTTTTAATTTCCCCAATTATTGTTTTCTTCTACTTAAACTGAGAAAACTGCCATCTACTTAAGTATCCAATATTGATATACGATGACTGATTCTCCATTATGTATTTATTAATCTGTTTTATATACTTTTTGAAAAACCAGTGAATATTGATTATATTTGATCAATGAATTTGTTTTTGAGATTACCTAATCAAATGTTATGTAAGAAAGATAAAAGAGTACAAATAAATCATGCCTGTTTCTTTTCCTTTATGCTTTTTAAAACCAACATTTAAAGAGATAAAATTATCTTCTATGAAAGAAGATAAGCTGTAAAATATTGAGCTGGTATGTTCAGTATTCATTTACAAGAGCAAATATGGAATTTAAGAAACACATTAAATAACTGACTATAAATCTCCATTGAGCAAGGCTACAGTTCTTTCAAATTATGCCATCTTGTGTGAATAGTTAAGAAATGGCTGCTGATGATACAATAATGATAATGTCAGTTATAATCATTAAAATAATTATATGATCAGTTAACTATTCATATATATATTCTAAGAGTTAGAAACTGTTTTAATTATGGTTAACTGCTCTCTTTTTAAATAAACCGTTTTCTTCACCCTAACTCCACTTTTATTTCATAAGGCCAAACTAAGATTACTCTGGTTTTGCAGCATTATCTTTAAATACTCTTATTTTTAAAGCTAAATATAACCCCAGGTTTACCTTCAAAGGCCATTTTTATTCTTTTCCTTTTTATTGAATTTATTGGAGTGATACTGGTTCACAAAATTATAGCAGTTTCAGATGCACAATTCTATAACACATCATCTGTACATTGTATTGTGTGTTTACCACTCCAAGTCAAGTCTCCATCCATCAAAAAAGGCCATTTTAAACAAAACCAGGTTGCAACTTAAAATCTATCAAAGGCATGCCATTTACTTTAAAAGAAAAATCATGATTATTTACAATTAAACACAAATTATTATCCACATTCCTGACCATGTTGAACGACTACTTGCAATTCAAAAATCTTTTTCAGTCTCTCATCATCATACAGCAACATAGAATATGGTCTCTTCAGGAGAACCATTCACATACATTCCTAGTTTCCTAACATATACATATATTCCTAGGTACATGTTTTCTTCCTACTTCTCTGGCCATTTTTTTCTGTCTTTTTTCCCAACTCTTTATTTCAATTCATATGTCTCTATAGCACCCCAATTTTATTATATTCAAAACTGAACATCCCTGTAACTACCCCCTAAATCCTGGCTCTTCATTGAAGATCATGACCACTCATCCAGTTGCACAAGACAGGACCATGTACAGGAGCCCTTTCCTCCCTCATCCTCAGCATTAAATCTATTACCACCAAGACCCTTTCACATTCTACCTCCTAAGTCACCCAGAAATCTACTCCCTTCTCTCCACCTCCACTCCCAATATCATCATCACACCTCTGACCTTTGACACTCTGCCAAGAATCCTCATCTCCACCCTTGTCAGTCTTCATCTCTTAACTATGAGCTGATTTTCCCAAGTCCAAGCTGCCTTCCCTGCCCTCCTTCCACACCCATTTCTGGTGAGAAAACTCCTCTCAGAAACACCATGGTATATCTCCTATAGAATTGCTACTCAATCCATGCATCCATTCTGTTTACTGGTTCTTTCCCCTGGGCCATGAAGTCTTCAAGTACAAAGGCCTATCCTTCATCACTTTATCACCAGCACCTAGTATGGTACAGTGCCATTCTCATGTTCAAGAACTATTCTATATAATAAAAGCCTAATATGCTAAGTGTCCAGTCGTCTGGTCGGCCATTCAACCAATCAAAGAATATGCTAATGCTATGCTAAGGCTGCTCAACTGCTTGCTATGATGTGCACTGACCACCAGGGGGGCAGATGCTCCAACCAGTAGGTTAGCTTGCTGCTGGGGTCCAGCTGATCAGAACTGAGTGAGATGAGCCAGACCCGCCCTGGATCCCTCCCGTGGCCCCTCCCCAGCTGGCCAACCTCCCCTGTCCCTCCCCAGCCCCAATCCTATACTGGTGGGGTCCCTCAACCTGGCCAGCACCCTCTCACAATCTGGGTTGAGGGACCCCCCGCCCCCGAGTGCACGAATTCATGCACCGGGCCTCTAGTTTTCTATAAGATTTGATTAGAGTAAACTTAATGAGATGGACATTATTAAGAAATGTAGTCTTAGAGTTACTTGGTTGCTTGTCCTCTTTTGTTGCATTTGACTAAGAAATGTTTCTGACTGATATAACAATAAATTTAACTTCTAGAAGTCTTTAAATGATTTTGTTCTCAAATCCTAATTAAGAACAATTTAATAAAAACAAGTCTTGAGAAATTCAGACCAAAAAGCATAATTAGAGATAGATGCTACAGTTTATTGCTTTAATGCCACCTTTGTTTCTAGTACAACAAAGAAAATGCTGTCCCATTCCTTCCTGAAAGATATATATTTTTTGATTTGTAGTTAAGTACCAATTACCATTTAGAAGACAATGGGGAAAATCTATAAAAACTATTATTTTCAGTGACATTCTGTGTACCAGAGAAAGCACTGTGATGGGGTTGAAATTTAATTTAACAAACAAACCAAACAACTGTCACAAGAAGTCAATATCTACAAGAATGTTTCTAAAGGCACATGTAAGTGGATATGTGTTAAACAGCACTATGGTGAGAAAGTATAGATAGACAATATATATAAACCTCTATAACAGTAAATTTGAACATTTCTGAATAAGCAGGCTCATTTTAATGTAAAAAAAAATCATGAACTCTCATATAATCTGAGTTGCAATTTTGAGGCTCATTGATTAAGAAAAAGCTTAATGACAAAATGTTACCATTAATTAACCTACATTTAATTGTTCTAATCCCAATAGAGCCCACACTTCTCTCAAAAATTGTATATATGTGTGTGTGTGTGAACTACATTTATTTAGCCTTCAAATGCTACTTTGCCTACACATAAATGTGCTAATCTGAAGTTAATTGAGAGCAACCAATACCTCTTCTATAAGAAGAATTACTGGTTAGAAAGCAGGGACCATGTCTTGAGAGCTTTGCATCCCTCATGCCTGGTGCAATGTCTGACATGCAGTAGGTATGCAATACATGGCCAGTTGAATGAACCAAATAAAACGCTTTATCTTTATTATAGTAAAAAAAAATTAATGTTGTTAATATCACCTAAGAAAAAATACATCCACCAAAGAAAACCATAGTAAAAAGATCTCATGTTAGACTGAGGCTCCCAGGTTGCTGAAATAAATTCCACATGAAGCTACTAAGATGTTTGAACCCACTTGGTATGCATTACTGCACTTGCATGGATGGCCGCTGCTTTCGCCATGGATTTAATGAAGGGAAGTGATGGACTGTGGAGGGCCTCTGATAGAAGCCTTTACAGGAAAAGTGTCAGGGTGACTGCTCTCTCGGTGGCATGAGGGGCCCAGTGGCACTGATTAATTTCAGTAGCAGTACTTTATATGGAAATGGGAGACACACAGAGCTCAAAATTGAAAATGTATTATACATGGAGTTCTTTTTACCTGTTTGAACATAATTGCTGGCAGCCAGAATCTCAACCTGTATTAATTCCATGGGAATTTTTGCCATGGATTTACCTAAGATGAAACTCTTTGCCTATCCCTTTAAATTCTTGCTTTATCTTTAGGCTTTCTGTGAACTCTATAGTCAGCCTGCATAAATATTCTTGAGCTTTGCTTTGTGCGCCAAGCTCTCTTGAGGTTCGCGTAGGCAGTAGATTGCAGTTTAGGATACTGAAAATGTTTTTAATTCTGGGATATCATGTATTTTCCACAAAAACTGATGTGTGTTTTAGCTCGTTGTACCCCTTCCATTCTATACGTCCAGAGGGAAGGGATGGTAAAGGAGTAATAGTATGGCCCTGATTTAAAAAAATAAAAAAAGGCATAGATAACCCCAAGAAAGAACAGAATACTTATTCATGGAAATGGAATAAATAAAATCCTCTTTAAGCATAGAAAAGGGGACAACAATAAATCCTGCAGTATAGGCTGATATGCAGTGCTTAAAGTCTTCTCAAGCTCCTATTGAAAGAATTCAGCAGACAGTCACACTATGAATCAAGACAATATATTTAGCATCTATTCTTGGTGTGTTTGCTTGTTTAGATAAACTTAACCCAGAAATCCACAGCATACATTTACTAGGATTATTTATATAAGGGACTCTTGATTGCCTTCCTTGTATATTTTATAGCTTATCAGGTTAAATAGGGCAATGGAATATATAAAATAGTGTAGAATCTATTTGTTCTTTTAAAGATTTGAGATACAATGCTCTCTCTATTCATGACTTTTTTTCTCCTGCCTTCATAAAACGGCCCTGTGCTTCAGGTTAGAATCAATTAGGCTGATCCTCAGCTGTTCAGCCTTCGGGGCTCCCAGCAGAGCATCTGTAATGAACGGTGCCTGTTCTCCCCATGGGGTTTTAAGCTGAACTTTGGGAACTCTGCCCACTCTTTAGACCACTCACAGTGCCTCAGTCAGGTTAGTACAGAAGGCTAGGGAGGATTGTACGAATCCTACTTCATGTTTTACGTAACATTTTATTAGTACTCTTCTGAAAACAGCACCCTACCTAAGATGTCTGTGACCAAAGACTAATCCAGGTAATGAGAGGGGTAGGCAGCCACATAACAGGAAACACAAGGCAGCCTCCTTTGGCTGGTGATAGTTTACGCACTATGGTTAGATGATGCTCTATCTGCAAATACAGGGGTTGGCAAAGGTAGGTTTACAGTTGTGGGTACGCAAAACCCAGGGTTAACAAAACTACCGTAATAATTATAACTTGTAGGTCTTTTTTCCATATGAACAACTGTAAACCTCATTTTGCCAGCACCATATTTTATAAATTGTGGAGTTCTGTTGATTTAAGCCTGTGTTGATCAAGTTGCCTTTCTATAAGATATATATTTTCCAAAAAAACCTGCTATTTTGATCCTTTATATAAGATTGAGAGATTAGTTTTGTATGTAATATGATATGTGAGATTCTTTCAAAAGGAAAACCTTTTATTAACCATGTCAGATGTTGGCATTTGGCTTCCAAGGATGTTGGTGTTCTCTGTGGCATCTCTTTAGATGATCTTTAGCAGAACTGAGTTGAAAAAAAAAGAAGAAAATAATAACACTTCTTTTCAAATTATGAATATTTGATATACTAAATTTGGAGGTGAGGTCACTGCCTAAATATCTGTCAAAATAATTTTCAATGCTGTTTGGGATTCAGGGTGGATTTTTATATTACTCTACAAAGTTACACACAAGCTTAATGAACAATGGTTGTTAATGTGCAAGCATTTCTGTTTCCTAGCAGTGATACTGTTGTAAATAAACTAGTTATTAATAACGAAAGGAGCAAAGGGAAGGCCAAGTAGTATAGGCATGTCATTTAGACAGCTTTGCCAGGAAGCCACAGCCTTACACTCCCCAGGGAGCCACCAGTCTATTCCCTGCAGATCTCTAGGGGAAGGGACTCTGGACAAGGGAAGGTAGACACATGCCCAGTAAAGCTAGGCTGATGTTGGGAGGTACTTACCTGTCAGTCACATTGGTAACAGGTCATTGGCCAGAATGGGCATGGCTACTGCAAGGGCATGAAATTTGGGATATTTCATCCCCTAAACAAAGGCGTTCCCTCTTGTGTGCTCCTGTGCTCTTGGCTCTCCTGGGACTCCTGTTGCTTGGGGCTCGCTGTCTTTGCTCCTCTACACTCACCGGCATGACCCACGGCCTTATGGACCCACACACAATGGACAAATGGACTGCAACTAGCCTGATACGGACCTGGACCCAGCTGCCACATAAAACAGAAACTCGGGACACTAGTTTTGCTTCTAGCTCTACCTAAACCCCAGCTACATTTCTCTTATAACTGGACTAAAGGAAATTGGACTTTGGGAACCCAGGGATATAATGCCATGCAAATAAAAATCACTCATTCTCCCGTGGGAGTCTCAGAAAATCCTTTTTCTTGAGATATCAAAGACACTCTCCCCCAGCACTTAGTGGGGAAGGGGATATCCCAATTTCCCTGATAACAGAAGGGCACAGTCACAGGCCTGGTGTGTATATGGTCATATGGGAAAATGCAGTGAACCCTTTGAAATTGATAACATTGCTTAATGCAGTTGTTAGTCCTCATCTTGCTTGCCCAGTTAGCAGCACTTGACACAGTTGAGCACTGCCTCCTATGTAAG